>NC_064283.1:7404525-7546736 GCF_019186545.1 Solanum stenotomum
ACAACAAATTTTTTCCTATTATACCCTTATTTACACTTCTTGAAAATTGTAAAAGTGTATGTTGTTTCCCTCCAATTTATTTCACTTTAATTCAAATAAGTGGTTGTAATTTTGAAGTGAAAAGTTGTCATAAGGGTAAAATTGTAACTTCACTGTGCTAATCATTGTTGCCTTAATCTGTGTGCCATTTCTAAAGTGGACAACTAAAAAGGGACGGAGGGAGTAATACTTAACTAGATCATATTATTCCATTCTTTGAAAAATAAAATGACATAATTTCCTTTTTAATCCGTTTTAAAAAGAATTATCCTTTTTTTTAGCAATATTTTAACTTCGATTTTTTACTATGTTTAAGGCCATAAAATTAAAAAGCATTTGTCGTAACTTTAATTTAGAATAACAAAATTAAAAAAGTAATTTTTCTTTGATTAAACTCGTTTCAAATTAAAGTAGACCATTTTTTTTTTAATACGGAGGGAGTGCATCTTTTAAAATAGTTTTGGTTACTTACCAAATATATATGCGGATTGGATTGCATTGAATGAATAATTTAAAACAGATATATTTGTCCAATTAGGTTGAGCATAAAAACTTGCATCGTCATCGTCACTTTACCATTTTCTATAAAATTCCCCCATACAACTCTCTTTTTAGTACCCTATTCTTATATCGTGGCTAATTTTAGTTCTAGTGTTACGAATGGGCAGCGTTATCGACGAAAACCGGCAACCATTGTTGTTGGCGGAGGAAACCTCCGCGAACCGGTTGCCGGAGAATAAAATTGAACGAACGGAGGATGACGATGATAAGGATCTGAAAACAAGAGTATGGATCGAAACCAAAAAACTATGGCACATCGTTGGTCCAGCCATTTTCAGCCGTATAGCTACTTACACCATGAATATTATCACTCAAAGTTTTGCTGGTCACCTTGGTGAAGTTGAACTTGCTGCTATCTCCATTTCTAATACCGTCATTGTTGGCCTCAACTTTGGTCTCCTTGTATGTATCCCCTCAACTTCTTTCAAATTATTTTTCCTTATCTGCACATTTGAAAAACAGGGACGATTTATTGAATCTTCTTCATCAAATTGTTAAATTCTAATTATCGTAACACCCGATTCAAAAGTTGTATTCAAGTTACAAGTTCAAATTTCATGTTTGACATTTTTGTATTATATTGAATTCCTTCCTCAAGTTATACAGTTACAATTCCATCCTTCAATTGGATCTTCATCATCAAAATTACTGACTTCCTTTTTGAGATGGAAATGTAGTTGGGGATGGCGAGTGCATTAGAAACCTTATGCGGACAAGCTTATGGAGCAAAAAAACATCATATGTTAGGAATATACATGCAGAGATCATGGATCGTTTTAACCCTCTGTTGTTTCCTTCTCCTTCCGATGTACACATTCGCTACCCCAATTTTAAAAGCACTAGGTCAACCAGACGACGTGGCAGAGCTATCAGGGGTAGTGGCGTTGTGGTTTATTCCGCTGCACTTCAGCTTTGCTTTTCAGTTTCCGATACAGAGGTTCCTTCAGAGCCAGCTGAAGACGGTGGTTATCGCCTGGATTTCACTGGCGGTGCTGGCGATTCACACGGTGACCAGTTGGTTGTTTGTGTACAAACTGAATTTGGGGATAGTGGGAGCCGCCGTAGCACTAGACATATCGTGGTGGCTGCTGGTTATTGGAATGTTTATATACGCCGCATGCGGTGGGTGTCCAGAAACGTGGACTGGCTTCTCAACACAAGCCTTTTCGGGACTTTGGGAATTTTTTCGACTTTCCGCTGCTGCTGGTGTTATGCTTTGGTAAACATAAAAAAATTAGATTTAGTTACAAAATTTGTCAGAAATCACTGCCAAGTAGTAATTCATAACTAACGGGATTTTAAATTATGTCATGGAAAATTAAAGGAAAAAAGTAAAATGAAGAGGTGCCAAATTCTATCCTTATTATTATTTATTTATTTTATTTGAAAACTTTCGTAGCTTGGAGAACTGGTACTATAGGATATTGATGCTGATGACAGGATATTTGGAGAATGCGACGTTGGCCCTTGATGCGTTGTCCATCTGGTATGTCATTCGTCGTGTCTCTTGTAATATTTATGTGATATTTTAAAAAATATTTTTATAATTTAAAATATTTAAAATTTATTTTAGATTATAATTTCTTTTTATTTTAAACTTGTGTTGAGTCAAACGATGTTAAAGAAAGAATAATTTATTGAGCCTACAAAAGTAACTAAACTTAACAATCTAATTGGAATTTCACATGCAATAGTTCTTTGTTTTGTGTTTCTCTTTGTTGCAGCATGAATATTAATGGTTGGGAGATGATGATACCACTTGCTTTCTTCGCTGCCACCGGGTAATTAATACTTTTCTTTTCTTTTATATAAAATAAAATATATTCTCTTATTCTCATTTTAAATGTTCTATAATCTCTGGGCAAATTGGTAATAAGATATTTGATTTTAATACAATTAAAATAACTAAAAAAAGTGTATTGAAAATGAGTATACAAAGGAAATCTAATATGTATACATAAAGGGTTCACTTTTAGAGATCTCATATTTAAAGTTTGAGAACTAAAAAATAAAATTTTAATAAAAAAATAACTATCTCTATTAAAGAGTCTTACAGACTTCAAATTTAAATTAATTGAAGCCTTAAAAGCAAATACCCAAACACATGTGTTAGTCATAATATATCATTTCATCAAAATAAGTTTTCATTTTTAATTTAACGGAATTACGTCTACACATATGTTTTCTTTAAAAGAAGGAATATTGAAGTTAAGGAACGGAAGTCTCTTTGAATCGGCCAAATTCGTAAGAGTGATTTTTGAAATAATATTGGTAAAGTTGAAAGACTTTTTTATTGAAAAGAAAAGTAATTTTCTTGTATTTTTTTAAATTTTAATGGATAAAGTTATTTGATATATGCGAGGGTGAAACGTAATAAGTATTTCATAAAATTAATTAAAATATATGTAAATTAATCCGAACACTATAGTAATTTTTTTTATTTTAAAGAAAGAGGCAAAGTAGGAAGTCCTTTGGGGCCTGAAAAGTGATATTCCTTATGTTCCATTTTATATGATATAGTTTGAGTTGGTAAAGAGTTTAATATAGAAATTAAAGAAATACTTTTGAAACTTGTGGCTTAAAATGAGTGATAGTTGTTTGTGTTAATAAATCATTTCATGAAAAATAAATAAGTATTTTAAAGTTAAATTGTAACTAAATATGGAAAAATGTCAAGCTTTTGAAACTCACGAAAAAGAAGTTGTTGGAAAACTATATGCACAACGGAAACATATTAGAATCATGCTTCTTACATGAATAATAGATAACCAATACGTTTATGCTAAAACACATATAATGATGCTAGAACACATAAACTTGCTGAAATGTAATACAAGAATTACCTCTTGAATCGTGATCAGATATCTTTAAGTGAATCCAAAAGTTAGACAACACTTTCATGGTCTTCTACGGTGATCCTAAGTTCACATCCGAACTCTCTCAATACTTGGTGGACAAGTATTGAATAGAAAACTTATTCACTTTCTAGGTTAGAAGAAACCCTACTTATAGAAATTTCTTCCCAATCCAAAAAGGAGACCAAAGACACGTCAGATTTCTTGAAACAAAAACACATGCTACTTTTCTCCATTCCCCTTAGAAAATAGGATTCTGATTTCTAGTTAAATATGGGCACTGTAGGGACTATGAAATTAATTACTGAGGCTTCCTATTATGGAAATAATTTCAAATAATTAATTTGAATTATTCTTACCATAATAAATTACAAATAATTCTACTAGAAATTCGTAATTGCACTGCTCTATTTATATTTCAAAATAATTTCCCATTAAACACTTATGAAATTTCCCATGTTAAGATTACATATATTAATCAATAAATTAAATTACTGACGAATTTAATTCATTGATTAATTTCCTTTAGAGCACGACTTAACTTATTTCTTGTATCGGATTCATAAATCCACGTGCAAGGTTTGACACGATGAAAACTTATAAGCTTCTCAAAAAGGCATATCATCATTATCTATATCGAGACATGGATTCCATCAAGTAACATATTATTTCACCAGTAGATAAATTATCATCCAACCTACTAGTCATATTGACTCATATGAGAATCACACCTTTTAATAAATCAAAACAATAATTAATAAATACAGATCATGATAGTTATATTAGGATTGAAAATATAAGTATATCTAATAGTTTAGAGAATATGTTTTTGTTAGTCAGTCTAAAACAACTATCTCTACTCGGTTCAGTTCAATACATACAAAATGCACTAGCACAAGAAATTGAAACTATACTGTTCCCATAATCAAGATAAATTATACATAATCTTGTGCTACAATCGTACCGATGGCATGTTCAATTTCTATAATAGATTGTGAATAAATAAATTTTATACTTATAAGAACGATGATTTAATCCTCGGTGTATAAGCTAAAACTCTATACACTAAACCATCTACTATACAAGTAAACAGACACCATAAATGAATATATGATCCATTAAAACAGAATAAATAATTATTATATAATAAATACTATTTTTAAACATATGATTAATAGTATATATCCCAACAATCTCTCATTTAGACATTTAACCATCACAATTGTTATAATGTAGTATATCTAAATGCATGGTCAATAGTCTATACCTTAACAATCTTTCAATTAGATGTTTAATTTTAAAAATTATTAAAATATTATATTTAAACACATGATTAATAGTATATATCCTAACAAAAGTAAATCATATAAATTGTATGACAACTTTTTTATTGAAATTTAGAAACCTACCATCACAACTTGTAGTTCTGGTCTCTAGTGAAGAAGTTGTTACGTGTTGGGAACTTGTGGCGCATAACAATTGACAGAAAAACGATAAATTAAGAAAATGATGTTGTTGTCTCTTTGTACCATTTGATTTGTGGTCATAAAATATACAAAGGGATAGTGACAAACTGACAATTAATGAATTAGACAATTAATTGTCAGTCTCAGTCATTTGTTTTACTTTTGAATTTTAATGTAATACTAATATATTAAAATTAAAATTAATTTGAACTGATAAACTCAGTGATTCATGTCCTTGTATTTTAGTGTTTCATATCTATCAATTGAACATGAAAGACACAAACAGCCGAGATTATTATTAGGTGTAATATTTTGTAGGTTTCTTTCGTGTCTTTATTAAATTCCATAGGATAAATTAAAATTCAATTTTATACCTATCCGTTCATTTCACATTTATAAGCATGATATTATTTCTACTACGTACTGAAGTTGAGATTGTATGTAGTAATATATATTGTTACAAACTTACTACAGTAATCACAAACATAATATAATATGAATATTTGTAATCAAAGATAATATCTCATATGATCACTTGATTATGAATTTGCTCTTAGAAAGTCAACTATATATATGGATTGTTCTCTCATAACTTCACTTAATTATATATGGATTTTTTTTTCTCTCAAAAAGTCACTCAACTTTGTTTTTTAATTTAAAAATCACTCAAATATGAAAACTTTACTTACAAAGTCACTTAATCTATTTGATTGATATTCTCATTAAGATTTGTTGCAATGAAAAGATATCTACTAAAAATATAATATTATTGGACTGATTAGATTAATATATTACTAATTAGATCACGGCTCGATTTCATACTTTTGCACTGGTGATTAATCTGTATATGTTATGGCACAAATTATCAAGTAGATCACATTAGTTACTTTATTCTACCGTCTGCCACTGTATACATGATTTCTATTAATCCATTGTTAATCACCTTTTAAAAATAGGGAAACCAACTTATTTTTTTAACCATGTCAGAGGAATAATTTCTAAAACAACTTGTTGTAAAAAACAGATTGAACCTCATCTCGATTCTGTTTTACTTCTTTCATTTTTATTTGTTCAATAATTACAAGATTTATTTCACGTATGATTACTCAAATTTAATTTTATTATACGAAAGTCGTTAAATTATTTTTTCAGAGTGCGAGTAGCGAATGAGCTAGGTGCTGGAAGAGGAAAGGCAGCAAAATTCGCAACAGCGGTATCAGTGATACAATCAACCATTATAGGGCTAATATTTTGTGTACTAATAATGATATATCAAGATAAATTTGCTCTAATCTTCTCATCAAGCTTTGATGTCCTAAAAGCTTTTAAGAAGATTTCTTACCTTCTTGCATTTACCATTCTTCTAAACAGTGTTCAACCTGTTTTATCCGGTAACTATTACGTTAATTTTAATTATGTTTCCACTATAATATATAAGAGTTTAACTTATATGCGTTGAGGATCTGGTGAAAAAAAAATAATAGAAAGATGCTTTGTTTGTTACAGGGGTTGCTGTTGGTTCAGGGTGGCAATCAAAAGTGGCTTATATTAATTTAGGTTGTTATTACCTTGTTGGAGTCCCTCTTGGAATTCTTATGGGTATGGTTCTCCACACTGGTCTTGAGGTATGCTGGTCTCTTTCTTTCTTACGAATTTCATACTATTTTTATCATATAGTTATAAATTGATGTTTATTATAGAAGTGTATTTGTAATTATCTTATACATGATTTGATTCTATATGTACTACCTTTTAAGCCGTTGGTCATTGTGGTCGAGGACTTGGACGATGAGTCTGTTGATTACTCTGATATCATGATAACACGAGAAATTATTTACTCAAAAATTAATCTCTCTTTTTCCTATAATTATTCGATACAACAAGGGAGAATATATAATATTGCATTAGAATTAAGACTCCTAGCTATAGTTTAGTCGGCTGTTTGCATCCATAGGAATTAGGGTTACATGAATAGAATAGTTCGTGATTGGACACTATATAATAATCGTCAATGCATTAAACGTAAATTCATTTATATATTTAGAAAAATGTAAGAAAAATAATTGTGATTATGTGAAAAATTTATAATTGTGGTTATAGTTGTGACAATTTGAAGTAGAGTTCTATTTGTGGTTATAAGTGAAAAATGGAATTGTAGGGCATGTGGGCAGGAATGATTTTTGGAGGAACAGCTTTGCAGACGATAGTACTGGCTTTTATAACGTATCGTTCTGATTGGGAGAAAGAGGTACCAAACTATTATTGTAGTAATTAATATCTTTTTTTCATGCAAATACAAAATTCTGAAACTTGTTTTCCCATTTTATGAAATCGTAAATATCTTAATAATAAGAATTAAAATAGTTGTGCAATTTTTTTTTGGCAGGCCAGAAAAGCTAGAATGCATGTGGAAAAGTGGTCCGAGCCACCTCCAGTTAGTCAATCGTAGATGATGATGTTATTTTTGTGCAAGTGGAATTTGTTTAATGAATAGTATAACTAGATGAGGCATGCCACATTATAACCTCTAAAACTTTTTGGAAATGCCCTGCTGTTGCTGTTGTTGTAATTAACTCGTTGAAATGCCACATTCTTTTTTTTCGACCGGCGGAAGGGTTTTTTCAAGTAACGGTATTGATTTAGGGATTATTTTACTTTTCAGAGTCGCCACTTGAAATTGAGTTATGGTGTTCCAAGTCACCTTTTTGTTCAATCCCTAATCAAAAGGAAATGATTCTTTAATATGGTCTGCAAAGTAGAAATTCGGGTAAGAAATTATGTTGATCGAGGGGAAGGTATTAGGCATCCCTCGAGTCTCGTTGTTCTAACACGGTCGCTTTTATTGACTTATACTTAAATTATGATTATTTTTTGGATATATGTTGATAGGCCACAATTTTACTTGCAATTTTTATTGTTGAAGTTTTATTTGGTCTCAACCTAGATGCATAACCGCATTCTTGGTCTTGACATTTAGAGACATAACTGTCTTCTTTTATCACACTTAATAATCTTATCCCTTTTTTTATAATTCTGTACTTTAAATCAATGCAAGTTAATTATATTATTGGACAAGGTGCGTCACTGCATCCTTGAGTTTATTTTAATGTTTCAAAAAAAGATTTGTAACCACATTCTTAATTGAAACAAATATTTTTTAATGTGTCTAAATGTTTGTTTCAACATTAAAAGAAAATATTTATTTCTTATAAAGAAAAAGGAAATAAAGTAAAATACTAAACTTCTAGAATAAAATTTTGGATCATTTCCATATCATTTATTTATTTTATTATTCTTAAAGTTGATGTCAAAACTAAGCATACACGTTCTCATACAACAAAACTATACCGAATTGTTAAAAATAAATCTCATTTTTTGATTGATAAAATAAAACAACAATAACTTTTTTACTTATTTTTAGCCTAACAATTCCTACTTTATCAATATTATCTAAATGAAGACAAGAACAATGCCATGACCTTTCATTTTTAAGAGGTTACAACTTAACAAATAAATAAAGAGAAAATAATCATCGATTAAAACTACATTCATTCATTAAACAAAAAATATAACACTTGATTCATTCTTATGAATAAAATAAAAAATAAAAGAAAACTTATCATATAGTTGCATCAAATTCCATAAATAAATTAAAGATTTAAGGCAAAGTTATACCTCAAATGAGACGAGAGGGGATTGCTCGGATGGTAAGCATCCCTCACTTCGAAGGTTGCGAGTTCGAGTCACCAAGGAAGCAAAAGGGTGGGAGCTCCTAGGGAGAGTAAAAAAAAACCTCAAATGAAGAGAATAAGTACCGCAAAACCTTGATCTAAGCTTGATTAAAACACTCACGAATCTTTTGTAGATTGTATGTAATGGTATATGTGTTATATTTATATGAAAGTAGTAATGAAGAAGTAGGGGTGTTCACGGTTTGGATAAAAACCGATCCAAACCGAAAAACCAAACCAAACTGATAAAATAAAACCGATTTTATTTGGGTTTGGTTTTAGATTTTTGAAAATCGATAGTATTTGGTTTGGTTATGATTTTATTCGAAAAACCCGAAGAAATAACCGAACCGAACCGAACCGAACCAAACCGATGAATTATATACATATATTTTATTAATATACATACTTAATATATTATTTTTATAAACAATTTTAAAGATCTTATACATATTTTCATTAAAATTTCTTTATAATTTACTTATTGAAAGCAAAAATGCCCAAGATGAAACATTTATTTTATTGATTTCATGTATATGAGTGTTTATGTCAATTCTTTGTGGGACTAAAAATGTTATTGTCTCTTCCTTCTAGGCCAATATAGTGAATTTTAAAGCTTTATTGATAATAAATTTAGTGATTGAAAGTTTAGTAATTTAAGTCATTCTAACTATTTTTCGTTTTGAATGAATTGTTGTCACTTTTTTCACATTTTAAATGAATTGTTTCTTTTATTTTTGTGTATGGTTAATAACCGAACCAAACCAAACTGAAACTGATAATCACCAAACCGATAAATGTATATTATATTTGATTTGGTTTGGTTTGGTTTTGATAATTTTAAAACCGTTGGTTTGGTTTTGATTTTGACCAATAACTGATCCAAACCAATCCGTGNTCTTATACATATTTTCATTAAAATTTCTTTATAATTTACTTATTGAAAGCAAAAATGCCCAAGATGAAGCATTTATTTTATTGATTTCATGTATATGAGTGTCTATGTCAATTCTTTGTGGGACTGAAAATGTTATTGTCTCTTCCTTCTAGGCCAATATAGTGAATTTTAAAGCTTTATTGATAGTAAATTTAGTGATTGAAAGTTTAGTAATTTAAGTCATTCTAACTATTTTTCGTTTTGAATGGATTGTGTCACTTTTTTCACATTTTAAATGAATTGTTTCTTTTATTTTTGTGTATGGTTAATAACCGAACCAAACCAAACCAAAACTGATAATCACCAAACCGATAAATGTATATTATATTTGGTTTGGCTTGGTTTTGATAATTTTAAAACCGATTAAGTTGATTTGGTTTAGATTTTGACCAATAACCGATCCAAACCAACCCGTGAACACCCCTATGAAGAAGGAAGAAAAATACAAATGTGTTGGTGAATTATGGAAGGAAAAATAATATAAAAATAGAGCGACTTTTTCTCTCTTTCTTTTCTGTCCGTTTTGTGTGTGTGTTGCTTTTCTTTGCTGATTCTTTTTTCTATGTCGTGTTTGTGTTGTGTGTGTATAATATAGTAGCATGTAGTAGAGCACTGGGTAGTGTATGTGGTGATGTGTGTCTGTGTTGTGCAGGTGGTGTGAGGGGAGATCAGTGGGGGTTAAGGTGAGTGAAGTGGGTAGAGGTTTAGGGGGTAATGGGTAGTTTAGGTTATTTTTTATTTTTTAAAATTTAATATATATAAAAAAATAAATTAATTAGTTTGAACTAAAAAGTTAAATAGCCAATCTAAAAATATAATTAAGAAACATTGGCTTATAAAGTAAAATCTAAATTAAAAGAATATATATTTTCTCTAAGTTTTCATTTTTTTTTTAAACAAGTGAAAATAAAACTTACCTTAAAAAGTGATTCTATTTTTGTTGCTTTCAAATCTTTTAACATAAACTTAATAAAATAAGATAAAAGTCAAAATATTTAATTTAGATTTATAAAATATTTAAACTTTAAAAATGGTGTTAAACTTAAGTTCGGTCAAAAATTACGTGTCTACAATATGGATTATACACTAATTTTTTTTATACATTTCTCTCTATATCGATAAGTAAATTCCGATCAGGCGAGCATCTAGTCGATCCTCAAATAGTTTTTAATTCCGATCGCAAACCTATTTCATTCCCTGCAATGAGCACAAGCAAATAATATCTATAAATTCAATTAAATTTTGCCTTTATAAATTATATCCATTTGCAGCATGTATACCTGTATTTATAGAAGTTTATGAAAAGATAGATACCAAAGTAAAAAGAAATAAACTGAGTCATCCGATCAATGGTTAATTCGTTTGGTTAAATATCAAACCAAACGAATTAGCTATTGTTATTATCGGTTATCTCTTATCTTTCTTTTATGTTTTAATATCTCATTCCCTTCTTATTAAACCTTTTTTTTTATGTTAATCTCTCCTAATTAGTTAGTGTGTTACTACTTTATTATGCTATTTTGTTTCAATCATATATCTAACAATATTTCATTGAAAATTCTTATCATATTAAAATAAAGCTTTAAAAACTAAATTCATGTGGTATTTCAATTAAAATAAAATCCTCTACCTCCACCAATATTTCGAACATGCATTTAGCTGATTTGTCTAAATATCACAATTCACAAGCCCAATGAATACTCAATCATATCTAAAAGAGCATAGAGAAAATTTTAAAATAACACATTTTGATTAACTGACCGTCAAATATGCTAAGTCATATAATAACATAATAACCAAAATCGCAATCAGACAATATTTTGAGTACCAAAATTACTATTTTCCCTATATTTATTGGTCTTCTTCTTTCGTGAGATAAGAGAAAGAGAAAATCCTTTTTTATATTCTTCTAAGTTCTATATTAATCTAGTATGCTGAGTTTTCTTATTATGAATTTTCGTTAGTTTTTGACTCCTAGTTTTATACTAGAAGAGTTTGTCTCTGGATACATTTACATATATCGATCGAGTGAAATATTTTTAAGAACAGTATCTTTAACACGCCTCAAGCTACAAGAATTTTTACAAGTGTTTGTGATGAAATACTCTCCATAAGCTTTCCACCAATATTTTGGTACTAATGCAATAGGACTCTTACTTCTGATTTATCCCCTAACCATATTGATGTTCCTGAGTTCTAGTCTTCTGATAGTCAATGATCTAAGGGAGCTAGCAGTACAAAGATACCCCTCTTTCTCCCACTCAAGAAACTCATGTTTTTTTTTACTATCAGGCCACTAATTTTCCTTATCTGATATCATGATAACACAAGAAATTATTTACTCAAAAATTAATCGCTCTTTTTCCTATCATTATTCGATACAAACAGGGAGAATATATCGACAATTGAATTACATAATATTGTATTGAGTTGGTTGGTTGTATCCGTAGGAATTAGACTTGCATGAGTAGAACAGTTTGTGATTGGATACTATATAATAACCGTCAATGCATTAAACGTAAACTCATTTATATATAAAGAAAAATAATTGTGGTTATAGTTGTGACAATTTGAATTTAAACGTAAACTCATTTATATATAAAGAAAAATAATTGTGGTTATAGTTGTGACAATTTGAATTTTATTTGGGGTTAGTAAGTGAAAAATGGAATTGTAGGGCATGTGGGCAGGAATGATTTTTGGAGGAACAACTTTGCAGACGATAATACTGGCTTTTATAACGTATCGTTGTGATTGGGAGAAAGTGGTACTATACTATTATTAAAGTAATTAATATTTTTTTTCCATGCAAATGCAAAAATTTAGAACTTGTTTTCCCATTTTATGAAATCGTAAATATCTTAATAATAAGAATTAATATAGTTGTGCAATTTTTTTGGCAGGCTAGAAAAGCTAGAATGCATGTTGAAAAGTGGTCTGAGCCACCTCCAGTTAGTCAATCGTAGATGATGATGATGTTATTTTTGTGCAAGTCGATTTTGTTTAATTAGTATAACTAGATGAGGCATGCAACATTATAAGTTTATAACCTCTAAAATTTTGGAAATGCTCTGCTATTGTTGTAATTAACTCGTTCAGAATATAATTAAATAATAAAAATATTCTCTATTTAATAACTTATTTAGATGAGAAGATTACACACTTAAACATGATATGCATTTTTTTTTAATACATTTCTCTCTATCGATACGTAAATTCCGAGCGAGCATCTAGTCGATCCTCAAATAGTTTTTAATTCCGATCCCAAACCTATTTCATTCCCTGCAATGAGCACAATCAAATAATATCTATAAATTCAATTAAATTTTGCCTTTATAAATTATATCCATTTGCAGCATGTATACCTGTATTTAAAGAAGTTTATGAAAAGATAGATACCAAAGTAAAAGGAAATAAACTGAGTCATCCGATCAATGGTTAATTCGTTTGGTTAAATATCAAACCAAACGAATTAGCTATTGTTATTATCGGTTATCTTTTATCTTTCTTTTATGTTTTAATATCTCATTCCCTTCTTAGGTAAGCATTCTCTCTTTTGTTTTTTGGCTGATTGCTTGCAATCTAAGATGTAACTAAGGGGTAAGGCTTAGTCCCCCTCTCCATTTAATGAAATACATCTGCCAGGGATACTACCTGGAATTTTATTAAAAAAAAAAAAACCTTTTTTATGTTAATCTCTCCTAATTAGTTAGTGTGTTACTACTTTATTATGCTATTTTGTTTCAATCATATATCTAACAATATTTCATTGAAAATCCTTATCATATTAAAATAAAGCTTTAAGAACTAAATTCATGTGGTATTTCAATAAAAAAAAAATCCTCTACCTCCACTAACATTTCGAACATGCATTTAACTGATTTGTCTAAATAAAACAAGTAAAAATTAGGCAAATGACATAGTATAAGAAAGAAATTACTTCCTTTCCCTACTCTTTCATTAATTACTAAAAATCCCCTTTTTTAGTGTTTTTCGGATACATAATATAGCAGTGTGGATACTTAATATAGCATAGCAACGCGGATACTTTAATTAATAACGGGCGGATACTTAAATTATTTAGTTGTTAGCAGCACGAATACTTAATTAACGGGTGGATGCATAATATAGCAGCGCGGATACTTTAATTAATAACGGGCGGATACTTAAACTAATAAAGTATCCGGTTAAGTTGAATTGGGGGAAAATAAGGGATTTTTGTATTTTAGTAAAAGAGTAGGGAAATATTGATAATAGGTAAAAAAGTGTTGTGTATTTAAGTAATTTTTCCATAAAACAATTCACAAGCCCAATAAACACTCAATCATATCTAAAAGAGCATAGAGAAAATTTTAAAATAACACACTTTGATTAACTGACCGTCAAATATGCTAAGTCATATAACATAATAACCAAAATCGCAATCAGACAATAATTTGAGTATCAAAATTACTATTTTCCCTATATTTATTAGTCTTCTTCTTTCGTGAGATGAGAGAAAGAGAAAATCCTTTTTAAAATTCTTCTAAGGCCTAGAAGCTATTGAAATTTGCCTGTAAGGTTGCAACTTCAAGTAAACCCAATCTCCCTCCATAAATTGCCTATCAGACCTGTGTTTGTTAGCTTTATCCCTCATGCTTTGTTGTGCTCTAGTTAAATGGAGCTTGAGCAGTGCTATCACAGCCTCTCTAGCTACCAAAGATTTATCAACCATGCCATTAGAAGACTCACCAGCCAAGTAAGGCAAGTGTATTGGTGGTTTTTGACCATATAGAACTTTATAAGGTGTACATTTTAAGGTAGAATGGTATGTAGTGTTGTACCACAATTCAGCAAAAGGTAGTTGAGTAGCCCAAGTGTAAGGACTATCAGAACAAAAGCATCTCAAATATGTCTCCAAGGTTCTGTTAAGAACCTCTGTTTGACCATCAATTTGGGGATGGTATGCTGTAGATTTATGTAGTAAGACCCCCTGCAATGTAAATAACTCTTACCAAAAAGAACTTAAGAAAATATGATCTCCGTCACTTACTATAAAAGCAGCTGGCATACCATGCAACTGAAAACATTGTTCAGAAAACACTGAGCTACAAATTCAGCAGTGTAAGGATGTGCAATAGCAATGAAGTGACCAAACTTACTGAATCTGTCCACCACTACTAAAATGACATCCTTCTCTTTTGACTTAGGAAGACCTTCAATGAAATCTAGACTGATATCAACCCATACACCATTAAGAACAAGTAATGGTTAAAGTAGTCCAGGGTAAGTTGCCGTATCATACTTATGCCTTTGACAAATATCACATTTTTAAATAAAATTCCCAATGTCAGCTGCTAATGACTTCCAGTAGAAGAGGGATTGTGACCTCTTAATAGTGGCATCCATACCTCCATGACCGCCTTGTGGTGTTGAATGCCATAACTGAAAAATGGTTTGTCTTAACTGCAAATCAGACCCTACAACTAGCCTGCCTTTCCACCTTAGTTGAGAACCAATCCAGGTATAGAATTTATAAGGCTTTGCTTGTAACTTAAGAATAACAGTTTGCAACTCAGCATCAGATGTCCATATTAGGCTAATTCTCTTCAAAAGTGTATCATTAGGAGTTAAGAGTAAAACAGCCAACAACTCAACACTTTGATTTCTTGACAAGACATCAGTAGCCTTATTGTCAGTCCATTTCTTGAACTCAATAGTAAAATCAAAGGCCATCAATTTAGAAATATAAGCAACCTGAAAATCAGTGTGAATACTTTGTTTCAGGAGGTGTTTTAGTGCCTTTTGATCAGTTCTCACAATGAAATGTCTTCCTAATAGGTAATGAAACCACTTAGTAACTGCAAATATGATGGCTAATAGCTCTCTATCATACACACACATAGCCTAATGTCTAAGTGTCAATGACTTACTGATATAGGCAATTGGATGCCCTTGCTGCATCAAGACAACACCAATTCTTGAACCACTTGCATCAGTCTCAATTATGAATGGTTTATCATAGTCGGGTAATGCTAAGACAGGTGCAGTCACTAGTGTATCTTTGAAAACATGAAAAGTTGTAGTAGCACCCCCACTCCATACAAACCTATCCTTCTTCAATAATTCAGTGAGAGGTTTAGCAATGGATCCAAAATTCAGAATGAACCTCCTATAATATCCTGTTAAACCAAGAAACCCTCTCAGTTGTTTGATATTTGTAGGAACAGACCAAGCCTGTACTACAGAAATCTTCTTAGGACCAGTAGCTACCCCTTTAGCACTAATGAAATGACCATGAAATGACCTAGGTACTCTACCTCAGGTACCCCCAAAGCACACTTAGAACCCTTGGCAAACAACTGATGTTGCTTCATCAAATCAAATACAACTTGTAAATGGTTCACATGAGCTGACATATCCTTGTTGTATACCAATATATCATAAAAAAAAGTCAGTACTGACCTCCTAAGGAAGGAGTGGTTTAAATACAACATTCATAAGACTCTGAAATGAAGAAGGTGCATTTGTAAGACCAAATGGCATAACCAGAAATTAATAATGTCCTTCATGAGTTTTAAAAGTTGCATTGTCTTATAAGTATCTGCTTCCTTCATCCTTAATTGGTGATAACTAGCTCTAAGATCAATCTTAGAGAACACTTCAGCTCCTCCTAGTTCATCTAACAAATCCTCAATGATAGGAATATGAAATTTGTCCTTTACTATCAGTTTATTGAGATCTCTATAGTCTACACAAAGCCTCCAACTTCCATCTTTCTTCCCAACAAGGACTATATGTGAAGCATAGGGACTAGAACTAGGTTGTATCACACCTTGATTTAGCATTTCTTGTACTAGTTTCTCAATAATATCTTTCTTTATTCCAGGATATCTATAAGGCCTTTTGCTAACAGGAGTAGCTGAGTCAATGAGTGGTATTTTGTGATCAAAGATGCCTCTATGAGGGGGCAATGTAGTAGGCATATCAAAGATGCATTTGTACTGTTCTATTAAAACAATTAAGGTAGGATGAATATCAGTACCTTGAGTTATTTGTATAGTGTTGCATTGACAAACAGAGGTTGCATCTGTCACCAAGGTAAGCATGAAGACCTGAACTGATTCATCACTCTTT
The DNA here is from genome assembly GCF_019186545.1 of Solanum stenotomum. Classification (NCBI taxonomy): domain Eukaryota; kingdom Viridiplantae; phylum Streptophyta; class Magnoliopsida; order Solanales; family Solanaceae; genus Solanum; species Solanum stenotomum. The sequence goes on from NC_064283.1 coordinate 7,421,231, forward strand.
TTGTTGAAGGATTTGGCCTTGGTGGTCTTGATTTGGCTACTGGCTCCCCTTAAAACATGTTTTCTTCCCAGGTGCACAAACTCAATAGTTCTATTTCTGAAGTCAAACAAAATCCTACCCAAAGTGTTTAACCATTGCACACCCAACACTATGTCAACATTCCCTAATGGTAGTAGTAGGAAATCAGAAGAAAAAGTTGTACCCTGCAGTAACCACTTCAAATTCTTACACACTGCAACAGTTTGAACCTTCCTACCATCAGCCACACTTACTGATTGTTCATATATAGGCAAAATTTTACAACCTCACTTCCTTGGCATTGACTCATCAATTAAATTATGAGCACTACCTGTATCAATAAGCACAGTCATTTTTTCATGGTATCCAGTTACTCTAATTGTTTGATAACCTGTACTTCCAGTAAATGCTTGTAAGGAGATTGTCATGCACTCATCCACTTCTAACACTTCTTCCTCCATGATTACCTCCCCATCTTTCAGAACTTCAACCAAATACAACTGTTTCTTGGTTTTACAAACATGCCCAGGCATATACTTCTCATCACACAAGAAACACAGTCTTTTAGCCCTTTTCTCATCCATCTCAGCAGCAGTCAATAGCATTCTACCAATATTACCATTACTGAATCTGCTAACATTTGATTCATAAGATTTCTTGACAGTTATGCTAGAAAAAGTAGGTTTTGGTACACCCTGAAACCTAGATGGAGTAGGGAGAAGACCAGTCTAATTCCTACTGGTTCTACTAATTCCCCAAGACTTAGCCTGAGCATCAAAAACCTCTTCCTGCAACTTAGCTAACTTGTAGGCTTGCATTAGGGTTTTGGGTGATTGCATTCTAACAGCTTTGTTGAGCTCAAGTTTTAACCCTCCCAGAAAACAACTGATAGCATTTTTGTTTGACAAATTAACTCCATTCAATAACCTATCAAACTTAGCTTGATATGTTCTAACATCCTCAGTTTGTTGTAGATTTTTATTAGCTTCCATGAAATCTTCAAATTCTTCCTCAAATCTTTCATTAACTGCCAACACATACTCAGACCAAGAAGGGTCTATATCTGAGTTCCTAGACTTCAAGTATGATCTATGCTAAGCAATAGCTTCACCATCCAAATGGATAGAAGCTACTCACACCCTCTGATCATATGGAACTTCATCTATGGCAATAAACTGATCCACCTTATATAACCATGCTCTCAAATCCGACCCCGAAAATCTAGGAAAATCAAGTTTTGAACATTGGGTTAGAAATTTGCCATTAGAATTTTGGAAATCTCCAGTTGCATTGCAAAACCCTTGTGCTCTGTCTCCACCCACAGCTGATTCTGCTCTATTCTGATCCATTTCCTTGTCCTTCTGTTTTGTGTTTTCTAGGGCTTGCTTGATCTCCATTAATTCCTTATATTGTCTGTACATTTCTATCCTTCATATTCACCATACCTTTCATCAACTTCTGCAATTGTTCCTGTATCTGAGACAATTTTCCCTCTATTTCCTCTGAAGATCTGTCTTGATTTTTGTCCCAAGCAACCATGATTTCTTAGCCAAGGACCAGTACTATGATACCAATTGACTCAATTATCAGTAATCGCAAGGATAATATCAATTAGTAGGATGAACCTCGAAGAAGAAGATAGCTATATCAGGGCAATTCCGAGATAGAAGCTAAGAAGAACAGAGTAAAAGAGAGAAGGGAAGAATTATCATATATCATTCAATGATTTACAATTGTATTACATCTCTATTAATAGAACTAAATCGGAATCTAATGCTACAACTAACAAAATAACTGCTTCTAACAAACTCTAATAACAGTGAACAATAATAACTGTTTTGGTGACTAATGAACAATACTAACTACTTTTTAACATTTCTCATTATCTAAAGCATTGTATCAGATTTCCACCAATATTTTGGTACTAATGCAATAGGACTCTTGCTTCTGATTTATCCCCTCTTTCTCCCACTCAAGAAACTCATGTTTTTTTTACTTTAAGGCCACTAATTTTATGAATTTCAAATGTCTTTCTTCGTAAGGTCTAAATTAGAACATAAAATTATCGAAATACCATTGGTCGTCCAATGAATTTCCGTCTTATATAAAATGATGATGATGAAAGCAAGATTAATTTATCGATATTTTTGACGATGTTAAATGTGTAGTTTTAATTTCACAACATATTTTGATGCATATATTTGTGATTTAATGTAATTGTCGTTAGACATTACTTTTCTTTTTAATCTATAAATCTCATTTTTCGGATCCCATTGTTACTAATTTCTTAACAATCATTCCTCATAATTTTATTATATCTTGGACTGTTCAGAGGAAATCAATAAATTAAATCAAATAAATTAAGAAAACTCAATATTTTTTAGGTTTGAAATTTAATATTATAAATTAATAAAATTTAATTTGATTTTAATTTTAAACAAATAATAATCGAATAAAACCAATTATACAAATACTATTTAAAAATTACTATAATTTTACACTCAGACATATATAAATATTTAGACAATTATAATATATTACTAGTACTTTATATTCTTTTGAGCTAGCCTAAATTAACATTATGTATGGATCAAATGTTAAAACGTAGCATCTAGTAAAGTATAAGATGCACGGAATGTATCAACTAAACATGATTAATTAATTTAATTATTATTATATAGAAAAATAATCAATTCAAAAGAAATCGTGAACCCCTAATTACATAGGTAATTAGGTTTGTCGTATAACTTGTTATCAAGTCATGATTATAAATCAAAACAAAGTTTCCATCCAATTGCTTGAGTTAGTAGCCATTTTCGATTTTGCTACATAATTGTCCGTTCTATTTTTATGTATATACTACGCTTTTGCGTTTTGCCTTTTAAATTATTTACATTCTTATACTTGATTTTTTTAAAAAAATTAAAACATTTTCTTAACGATTTTTTCTCATAATAATGGCAATGACATGTTAATTAACACAACTAAATACAGTAGTTTCTTGCTTTTTATTGTTTTTAATCCCTCCTTAGGAGCTCCTACCTTTTTGCTCTCTTGATGACTCAAACTTACAATTCTAAAGTTGGAAGTGAGCGATATTTATCATCCGAGCAACTTCCTCTTGTCAATACTGTACTTTTGAAATATCGTGAAAGTACAAAAAAAAAAGATTTGGTGCCTAGTCAAGTACTTGTCAAAATTGAGACGCAACGAGTAGATTGTGTTTGCATGTCTTATCTACAAAACCCACATCGTAATGACTAATGTCCCTTTAGTAGGATCTGTCGAATTAAAAACCCATTTGAATCGACTTATTTTTAAGTGTTTTAAGTTAAAATAATTTTTAATTATTTTTATAGTATATGTAGAAAAAATTAAAAAATTAAATCATTTATTTAAAATTTAAAAAATAAAAATAAATCAAAAGACATAAATTAAAATTTTTAATTTTTAATTTTTGATTTATAAGCCAAAATTTATTGCTCAATCCAAACAGGCTCAAAGTAGCTAGCAAAGATGTCCGTATTTACTAAAATCCTACAAAAAATAAAACAACATATAGTGGTTTTCAGATATAAATTGCTCTTGTTCACTTCACAAGCTTTAATCACATAAATAATGATACAGAAGAAAATATTCTTTAGAATATCGTAAATTAGTTTACTTAGATCTAATTTGTCATTTTGGTGAATTTTTCAACTTTTTCTTTTTTTTATCTATAAAGTTGATCTATCATTTTTTTTTTGAAAAATACTTTCCTTTTTTAAAGAAAAAGAGAAACAAGTTCAAAAATATAACTTTAGTTAATTCTTTTCCTTTAATTCTCCAAAACACACGCACCATCTCCCCATAGTCTCTCCTCACCACGCCTACCCAAACCTCCACTACTATTGTGTTTTGTGTAAATGAAGCATAAATATTTGTAAGATAATATTTTTAATTACTTACTACGTATAGAAAATTAAAAATAAATTATTTATTTTTCGAAATAATATTAATCTTTCCATCAAACTCACACCCTAAAATCAGTTTAATTTTGATTAATTTTATAGAAAGAAAATTTGCTGACGAAATGGCAATTGAAGTAATCTAAAAACAAACAACCCGTAACAATTCAAATAGAAACTGACATAGGCATGCAGCCGTAGGGATGACAATGGGACGGATGCGGGGCGAGGTGGTTTTAAGACTAAGCGGGGTAGAGTGGTTTTAAGGTTGTGGGGGACGGGTTGAAGTGAGTTTTTTTAAAATTAATGCAGAGCAGGATGGGTTGTGGGTCTATGGGTTTTATGCGGGTTCAAACTTAGTTTTAATTTTTTACATGTTACAAGAGTGATAGAGTGTTGTTAAGATAATTTCTTTAAAGTTACTAAAATATTCAAAACAGTAAATGAAAATAGTTCAATAAAAACTAATACGATTTTTACATGCTTCCCAATTGACCTTTTAAATTTTTAAGTTATTATCTATTAAATTAATACAACTTAATGAAAAAATGAATTTATTTTTAGTATCAAACTTAATATAAAAAGGCAATTATTCAAAAATTTATGCTGGGCGAATTCATGTGGGTAGGTTTATGCGGAGCGGGTTAAAAATAAAAAAAGTTATTATGTGGGAGGGAGCGAGACGGATTAAAATTTTTGCGGGTTAAGCTCAACCCAATCCGCTCCCGCTCCGCCCCATTGACATCTCTACATGTAGGTGACCTTAAATTCTCCTACCATAATATATATAAATAATTTTGAGATAATATATTTTGGTTATTTGTCAAATACAAAAAGAAAATTAAAAAAAAATCACTCATTTAGAAAAGCAAAAAAGAAAATATATTTTTCTTCCTTCCAAACACACCCTAAAACCAGTTTAATTTTGACAAAAAATTATTGAGAGAAGTACGGTGATAAATTGCAAATGAAGTAATCAAATTCCAAGCAAACAGCCCGTAACAATTTAAATTGACAGCGGACGTAAGCACCATCACATCCCTTTTTCCCGAACCTCCTGGATAGACGGTATCGATAAAAGAGTTTTTAAGGATAAACTACATGTTGAGCAGTTAATAAGGTGTACAGCTGTCAATTGAAGTGCTGAAGAGTTTGTNTACAAAAAGAAAATTAAAAAAAAATCACTCATTTAGAAAAGCAAAAAAGAAAATATATTTTTCTTCCTTCCAAACACACCCTAAAACCAGTTTAATTTTGACAAAAAATTATTGAGAGAAGTACGGTGATAAATTGCAAATGAAGTAATCAAATTCCAAGCAAACAGCCCGTAACAATTTAAATTGACAGCGGACGTAAGCACCATCACATCCCTTTTTCCCGAACCTCCTGGATAGACGGTATCGATAAAAGAGTTTTTTTAAGGGTAAACTACATATATCCCACTACTTTACATTTCAATTACTAGGAATCTCGTTAGTTTTCAATATTATTTCCTATATCATTTTTTATTCCTAAGATACATGGGTAATAATTCTTAAGATACATGACTCTATTAAAATTTAAAGAAGGGATGCATGTTTTAAAAGATAGGATACACATTCCTTAATTAATTTGAATTAATCGTGGGAGATAATCCCTTAATTGAAGGAGTAAGTTATGGGAGATAAAACAACCATAACGTAATTCATGGCTCCATTTCATCATCAACGATTTATATATCAAATTATTTTCTGAACTTCTTCATCTTCTTCATCAAATTAAGATTCTTTTCAACCTTTAAATTTTTGAATTTTTTTTTTATTATGACGAATATCACAGTATTGTTGAGGCATTCCGGTTCATGGGTATCTGAAATTGAATATGAAAACATAATTTTGAGAGATAATGCAAACTACAATAACCTACTAATCATATATGCTACCTAAATTCGAGATACACAACATAAAATCTGTAGACATTTTTCTCATGTATATGCACTACATTATTTTCAGGTCGTTTAGTTGTTCGAGATACACTATAAAATTACAGCAAATTTATTTTCATATTGCAAGATACATGTATCCGTCGAATTTTAAAACCGAGATACATATTTTATTTGTTTATATTAATTAGTTGTAATTGATTTCCATAATTAGAGGAGTATCATTACTCGGGAGATACATGTATCCATCGGCTTTAAAAGTCAAGATACACGATTTGCCACTTTGAATTAAAGGGGTGTAACTTATTTCCTTAATTAAAGGATTAATTGATAAATAATTAACAACCCATTTACAGGATCCTTGCGTATCTAACAATTTTATAAATCATAATAATTTTATAATTATAAACTTCATCTTCTTCATCAATTCCTTCATTTGTATCTTAAAGTTTCGAATTTTTTGGCCTCAAGATACATGTATCATTACTCGCAAGATACATGTATCCATCGATTTTACAAGTCGAGATACACAATTTATTACTTTAAATTAAAGGGGTGTAAATAATCTCCTTAATTAAAGAATTAATTGATGAATAATTAACAATCCAAACGGATTTACAGAATCTTTGCAATTTAACTCTAACAAGTTTTTCTAAAATAACGAAATCATAAACCATAGTAATTTTTTAATTGTAGTAATGGTGGGATACGTGAGGTATCTGTTTTGGGATTGGGGAGGGAAATGGCTGAAAAGAATAAAGAGAAATTAATTTGAATTGTTAGTGTCCTAGTTAGGGGTGTTCACGGTTTGGTTTGGATCGGTTATTGATCAAAATCAAAACCAAACCAACTTAATCAGTTTTAAAATTATCAAAACCAAACCAAACCAAATGTAATATACATTTATCGGTTTGGTTGTTTTCGGTTTTGGTTTGGTTTGGTTTGGTTACTCGGTTATTAACCATACATAAAAATAAAAGAAACAAATCATTCAAAACGTGAAAAAAGTGACAACAATCCATTCAAACAAAAAAATAGTTAGAATGACTGGCATTACAAAACTTTCTACCATTGAATTTACTAAATAAAACTTCAAAATTCACTATTTTGGCATAGAAGGAAGAGACAATGACATTTTCAGTCCCACAAAGAATTTCCATAGACACTCATATATATGAAACCAATAAGAAAAATATTCTCACCTTGGATATTTTTTCTTTCATAAGTAAATTATAAATAAATTTTGATGAAACATATATAAAATCTTTAAAATTGTTTATGAATATAATATATTATGTATGTATAATAATAAAATTTATGTATATAACTTGTTGGTTCGGTTCGGTTATTTCTTCGATTTTTTCCGAACAAAGCCATAACCAAACCAAATACTATCGGTTCTTAACAATCTAAAACCAAACCAAACCAAAACCCAAATTAAATCGATTCATTTAATCGGTTTGGTTTGGTTTTTCGGTTTGGATCGGTTTTTATCCAAACCATGAACACCCCTAGTCCTAGTAATTGAGGAGATGTAATTTTAAGATAATTCTACATTATCATTTTTAAAGGGATTGTGTATCTGATTTTATTTTTTTAAAATATGGTATATTTTTTAAAAAGTGGTATTCTATGTAATATTTTTAAAGTAGAGATAAAATATGTATATGTGGTAGTTAAGTATGTCTAGATAGATAGTTTTCCCTTTTTTAATTAAGCTGACAGTATTGAAAATAAATTATTTTAATTAGGTTTCTATGTTTCAAATTATATTTTTGAATCTTTAATCAAAAGAAAATAATTCTTTATTTTGGTCTGTAAATTAATAATAAAAGATCAGGGAAGAAATTTTATTACTGAGGGGTATAAGACACACCTTGAGTTCGATGATTTTAGCATGATCGCTTTATTAATTTATATTATCTTAAACTATTTTTTGATAAAATGTATTACATGTCATAACTTGCTCTTTTTTATAGTAGAATTTTTATTGATCTAAACCTAGATTCGTCACCGCATACATACACAGACCTAGAGGCATAATTATCTTCTTTGTGAGAATATATTGCACATAATGGTCTCTATCTACACTTCTTGATTTAAATTAACAAAAGTTAATTACTAAAGAAATTTTGGCCAAAATACATCACCGTGTACATTCTTAAATTTTTGTAAGTATCTCAAAAAATAATAATATGGGACCACATTCTTATCGAAACAAAATTTAATCGAATTTATACTTGTATAACGTTGAAAGCTCTATATATCTTAGTATGCAAAACTCTTCGTGGTTCACCCAATGAAAATAATATGACAATAACAGAATTAAGCCATAATTCTTGCTCGTTTCTACACTTCAAAAGATCCCAGTTAAAATGATTCTAATAACCACAAGATCAATACCTATTTTAAGCATATGGAGCTAATCAAATATAATTACTGAAGAACATTTAAGTGTTTTACTTTTAACTTTGGCACCAAATTTATCGGTGAACTAAATTGCATCAAATTAGAAATGCAACTTTATAATGAGCCAAATTCTAATTCAACATGTCACTATTTTAATAAGACATTTATAGCTCATAAAAATGAACCTTTAAACATGCGAGAAATAATTACATGTTATATTTCAATATTATAATATTAAAATTAAACATACATAAATTTTAATTTGACCAAATTTTGTAAAATTCAAATTAGATCTTATATAATCATAAAATTAAATTATACATGAAAATCAAGTGTTACCTTTTGTGAAAAATAATTCACAAAAAAAATCCGACTATAATAAGAAACTACAAATTCAAAACCGTAAAAGCTAACGTCAATTTCCAACATAATTCTTGGAATGATGTGTTTTTCTCTGCGTTTTTTTTTTTCATGCTCTTTTTTCCTCTTCTTTTCTTTCCTAAAATGTGAGTAATAATGTGAATATGATTTGAAATAGTGAGCATGAACGTTCTAAAAAATTGTGTCCAGATGCATCATGCATGGTATGTCCATCTACGTTTGTTGTGTATGGATTGTTGGCATATGGGGTAGATGCTTATCTTTTCGACTTTAGCGAAAATGTTTAAAGCACCACCTTCGTCAATTATCTTGATGTTGAAAGGGAAGAGGACAGAGTCTTACTTACTTAAAAGTGAAAAAAGGAAAAGTTTCCTGTCTTAGTTTCATACTGTGTGTGCTGCTCCTATTGGTGTCTTTATACTTTGTTTGGATGGTTCATGTCGTATTGTTTCATAATATATTATATTGTGTTGTATTTTATCGTACTGTATTGATTTAATGAATATGGTGTTTGAATAGATTGTACCATTCTTCATTGTTACATAATTTATACATCCAAAATTTGAATGATAAACCTACAAGAAAAGTCGGGTACGAGATAGAGCTACTATGAAAAGGTAAGGTAAAAGATGAAATATATTTATCAAATACTTAATTAATAAAGACAAAATCAGAAGAAAATATTAAGGTAACGACGCGATCATACCAAATCAATCGTTACATAAAATGAATCTTTTCATCGTTATCTAACGATGAACTTAAACAATACAGTACAATAAATTCAAGTAACAAAATTTCAACTAACAATACAATATAATACAATAACAACCATCCAAACAAGTTGTTAGTATGTGAGAGTGAATAATTATGGTGAGTGCAGAGTGGTTCTGGTGAGAGAAATTAGAATTAGTGGGGTGATTTTAATTTTTTTTTTTAAAAAGAAATAAAATTTAAAAAATTAAATAGATAGAATCATAGAACTAAAATATTTATTAAAAGTTAAATTAAAAATGGCTAAAGTACTTATTACCCCTGAATTTGAAGCTTTTTATTCGGTGTACACCTAAACTAAATTATGTTTTAATTACCACCCCCCCCTCTCGGAACTTGTTTATTCCTTCGTCGCGTAGACCTTTATTGTCCACCTGGCGTAGAAATTGACAACAATCTCTAATAGGCGCGTGAGGAAGTGCTTTTTTGCCACATCATAAAGCTACAACGGTAAAAAAAACATAAAATCTCCATTTTTCTTTAATATTTGGCATATTTTAAATGAAAAATAGGGCAAAATGTAAATGAAAAGTAAAGGAAACAAAGATTAACACTTATTTGGTAAGAATTTCAGACAAATTTGAAATTTAATCGACCAACTTCATGTCTAGAAAAATCCAAATCCAGAAGGAGTTCCGCGAAATCAGCCCTTCTTCAAAAATAACTTTTAAACAATGAATTTTAAATTTAAGAATTCTTTTTTTGCCATATTAATTTATCTAGGTGGCTATTATTTATCCATGTGGAAATTCACATCACCACTTTTGCCAGCTGTCGCGCGCGTGTAGTCACAATAGGAGCAGGTGGACAAAAAAGGTGTATGCAATGGAGGAATAAACAAGGTCGGGGGTAATTAAAACAGAATTTAGTTTAGGTATACACCGAATAAAAAGCTTTAATTTCAGGAGGTAAAGAATACTTTTGCCAATTAGAAATAATGTAAAACGTCAAGTTTGATTAAAAAAAAATCATTAAATTGAGGTGGAGTGAATTGAATGAATAATTTAAAACAGAAAAACCAAACGAATCCAATTAAAAAACTTGCAGAGTCATCATATTTCCCTTTTCATTCTTCTATAAATTCGTCCCATGCAACTCTCTATTTGGTACGTACAAACTTCTTTTCTCGTGCCTAATTTTAGTTCTAGTGTTACAAATTAAATGGGAAGCGTTATCGATGAAAATCGGCAACCATTGTTGTTGGCGGAGGTCACCTCCGCCAATTGGTTGCCGGAGAATAAAATTGAAAGAAGGGGGGATGAAGATGATATGGATATGAAAACAAGAGTATGGATCGAAACAAAAAAATTATGTCACATAGTTGGTCCAATCATCTTTAGCCGTATAGGGACTTACACGATGAACATAATTACTCAAGGATTTGCTGGTCACATTGGTGAAGTTGAACTTGCTGCTATCACCATTTCTAATACCGTCATTGTTGGCTTCAGCTTTGGCCTCATTGTATGTATCCCCTCAACTTCTTTCAAATTTCACATTATTATTTTGTTTTCCTTCGTCAAAATATTATGCTCCATCAAGCATTTAGGATAAACTTGTATATGAAAATTGTTAAATTTCTCATTACGTAACCCAAGAAGAACTGATTCAAAGTTGTTTTTATTGAAAAACATATGCATAACGAAAGCATTACAGAAACATATTGTTTATAAGAATAATAGATAACACGTATGTTTATACTATTACACATAAACTTTGTTAAAATTAAATTCAAAAACTACATTTTGAAGTGTGAGCAAATATGTTGAATCGAAGTCCAAATTCTAGTTCAACATTCTTCTGCAATATTTGATCTCTAATAATTAACAGTCGCAAACTCTTGCAATAGTTGGTGGGCAAGTATATATAGAACACTAATTAACGGTCGAACTGAAAACATATTTTTCTTTTCCAGAAATAAAAAGTTGAGTTCTAGTTAAATATGAGCACTATAGGATCACAAAATTAATTATTGAGGCTCCCTATTATAGAAGTAATTCAAATAATTAATTGAATTATTCTTAGCATAATAAATTACAAACCGTTCCACTAAAGATTAGTAATTGCCTCTATTTCAGAATTATTTATTAAACACTTATGTAATTTTCATGTTAAGATTACAACTACTAATCAATAAATTAAGTTACTGACGAATTTAATTTAATGATTAATTTTTTTTAAGAACAATGCTTAATTTATTTCATATGTCGGATTAATAAATCCACTTGCAAGGTTTGACACAATGAAAACTTGTAAGTTTCTCAAAAAGACATATATCATCAATCTATATATCGAGACATGAATTTCATCAACTAACTTATTATTTCACCATTATATATATTATTATTATTCAATCTACCAAACATATTTGATCCATCGATTTTAGGATCTCACCTTTTAATAAATCAAAAGCATAATTAATATATGTATACATCTTATAATAGTTATATTAGAATAGAGAATATTAGTAATTAGAAAATATGTTTTTATTAGTCAGGTATAAATATACTAGCACAAGAAGTTGGAACAACACCGTTCCCGTATTCAAGATAAATTATATTTAAGTTTAACAATCATACCAATGACTCGTCCAACTTTCATACTAGAATGTGAAAAAAAAAATTGTACTTGTAAGAACTACTGATTTAATACTCTGTTTATAAGATAAAGCTCTATACATTAAATCATTTACTATATAAATAAATGAGCATATTAACAAATATATGATCTATTATAATTGCATAAATAATTGTTCTATAATACATACATGGCCAATAATATATATTCCACCGTTAATAATATATATCCCAACAATCATAAATGTTGCTATAATATACTATATCTAAATATATAGTTAATAATATATATCTTAACAATCACTCAGTTAAATGTTTAATGTTAACGGAGTATTAAAATATTATATCTGAACACATGGTTAATAAGAAGCTAAGTCCCAATCTTTCTTTTAAAAGAAGTTACAAGTGGCAATCCCTCTTCAATTCCCTCCATCAATTTCATTCAAATTTCAAATTATTTTTCCTTATCTGCATCATTAGAAAACAGAGACAAAAGGTCTATTGAATCTTCTCCATCAAAATTTCTGACTTTCTCTGTGTAATTTTTGACATGGAAATGTAGTTAGGGATGGCGAGTGCATTAGAAACCTTATGCGGACAAGCTTATGGAGCAAAAAAGCACCATATGTTAGGAATATACATGCAGAGATCATGGATCGTTCTAATCCTCTGTTGTTTCCTTCTACTTCCGATGTACATATTCGCTACCCCAATTTTAAAAGTGCTGGGTCAACCAAACGACGTCGCAGAGCTGTCAGGGGTAGTGGCGTTGTGGTTTATTCCGCTGCAATTCAGCTTTGCTTTTCAATTTACGATACAGAGGTTTCTGCAGAGCCAACTGAAAACCGTAATTATCGCCTGGATTTCACTGGCAGTGCTGGCGATTCACACTGCGATCAGTTGGTTGTTTGTGTACAAACTGAATTTGGGGATAGTGGGAGCCGCCGTAGCACTGGACATATCGTGGTGGTTGCTGACTATTGGGATGTTTATGTACGCCGCATGCGGTGGGTGTGCAGAAACGTGGAGTGGGTTCTCGATGCAAGCATTTTCGGGACTTTGGGAATTTTTTCGACTCTCCGCTGCTGCTGGTGTCATGCTCTGGTAAATTGAATTTAGTTCTCAACTTCATCACAAATATATTTAATTATTTTAATCATGACTAGATTTTTTTTGAAAAAATGAAGATGAGTCAATTCTATCCGATTAATCTTAACATTGATTTATTATTGTTATTACTAGTATTTATTTTATTTGAAACTCTTTGTAGCTTGGAGAATTGGTACTATAGGATATTGATACTGATGACAGGGTATTTGCACAATGCCACGTTAACTCTTGATGCGTTGTCCATCTGGTAAGTCTTTTTAACATTTTAACGAAATGATTTATAATATAGTAGTAATAAATATTTGATTTTTATTTTATATCACAAATTTAAAAGAGTTTTTTTATAAAATTAAATCAAACATGTCACAACAAGAATGATTTATTGCAATACTTTTCTTTGAATGTCTTCTTAATTTCTGGGAGAATTTAATGCAGCATGAATATTAATGGTTGGGAGATGATGATACCACTTGCTTTCTTCGCTGCCACCGGGTAATTGATACTTTTCTTTTCTTTTATATAATATATATTCCCTTAAACTCATTTTTGGGCAGATTATATTGGTAATAGGATATTCGAGATACTTAATTGATTGATGCTTGAAAGATACCATCTTACTTTTCACACTTATGTGCATGTATTATAATTTTACTATACTAAAGTCGCTAAATTAATTTTTCAGCGTATGAGTGGCGAATGAGCTAGGTGCTGGAAGAGGAAATGCTGCAAAATTCGCAGCAGCGATATCCTCTACAATAATTGGGCTAGTATTTTGTGTACTAATAATGATATATCAACAGAAATTTACTCTATTCTTCTCATCAAACTTTGATGTTCTAAAAGCTGTCAACAAGATCTCTTACCTCCTTACTTTTACCATTCTTCTAAACAGTGTTCAACCTGTTTTATCCGGTAATTACATTATTATTATTTTTATTATTATTTCATACTAATATATAAGAATCTAACTTATATACATTGACGAGTAAAAAGAATTTAATTAATAGAAAGATATCTTGTTTGTTACAGGAGTTGCAGTTGGTTCAGGATGGCAATCAAAAGTGGCTTATATTAATCTAGGCTGTTATTACATCGTTGGAGTCCCTCTAGGAATACTTATGGGTGTGGTTCTCCACACTGGTCTTGAGGTATGTTGGTCTCGTTGTGGTTGACGACTTAGACAACGAGTCCGTTGATTACTCTGATACCATAAGATAGCACGAGAAATTATTTGCTCAAAAATTAATCGCTATCTTTTCTCTATCGTTATTTCATACAACATGGAGAATATATATATAAACAAATGATTTTTGTGGTTATCATAACTTATAAGTGTAAAATGAAAATAACAGGGGTTGTGGGGAGGAATGATTTTTGGAGGGACAGCTTTGCAGACGATATTACTGGCTTTTATAACGTATCGCTGTGATTGGGAGAAAGAGGTACTAAACTATTATTATAGTAATTAATATCTTTTTTTTTCATGAAAATGCAAAATTTTGAAACTTGTTTTTCCATTTTATGAAACCATAAATATTTTAATATAAGAATTACTATAGTGGTGCATGTTTTTTTTTTTTTGCAGGCTAGAAAAGCTACAACGCAAGTTGAGAAGTGGTCGATGCCACCTCCAGTTCGTCAATCGTAGATGATGGATTTTCTTTTTTTGATCAAGAGAAGTAATGTAATAAATATTGTATTTGCACGTGAAAATCATCCGACTTGTGAAAGTGAAAAATTATGACTTGCACTTCTACATACATAAATGTTTCAATTTTTACTATTAAAATGAATCTCAACAAAATTCAGATCATAAATAATGCACCCTAAGAACTAACTCTTTTCTCTCTGAATTATCTTTAATTTGGAGTTAAATTTATTTAAGTTTTACCTACACAATAATTCCAAAAAAGAAGAAGCTGAAAATAGGTACAATTACTCTATTACAATTCTAATACAATATCTGAATTTGAAAATTGTAAAACATATGAATATGAAATGATTTTTAAAATATGAGCTTTTGTATTAAGTCATACTTTGCTCGACTTCTACCTTTTCTTTTAGTATAAATTTTCTCAATGTTACCATGTGAGTCTCTTTAGTGTTATAGCAATGGTGGTGATGGTGGCCACTCCAGCAAAGACAGTTGGCGTAAGCAGAATTTTTAGAAAGTGGTGTCAATATTTATAAAAAGAAGAAAATCATTAATGCCAACGAAATCAAATAATGTCAATTCATTTAATATATCTCTTCATACATAGTATTAATAAATATTTATATATACTCAGTAAAATTTTCTAAGGAACGTGGGTCCGTCCCTAAGGGAAGAGGAGCAAAGGATTGGGGTTAAGCAGAACTTGAAGAATGAAGGAAAAATAAATAACTAAAAATAAGGGAACAAAACAAATAAAAACAAAGATTAGAAAATTATATAAATTTGACACATGGCAAGCAATAATTGGTGTGTGATTGAATAAGTAAAAAAAAAGTGAATTTAGCTGAAATATGAGATATTTATATCACTTTAAATTGTTCAAAGAAGTATTAGGACCTATAAAGTTTTCGTGTCTTTTGAAAAAAAATTAGTTATAATTGAAGAGGGTAGTTATGTATGTTCTTTTTAAATTATTAAATAGCTGGTAAAGATTAATTCAAAACAAATCATGAACCCCTTATTAGGATTGAGTATAAAATATCGAAAATTGAATTATTGAATTTAATTAAAAAAATTTTATAATTTGATATAATGTTCAAGAATAAACTTTTTGAACTACGGTATTCAAGTTTGAATTTAGAATGAGACATTAGTATCGATTCGTATTTGTATATTGCAAATATCAAATTATTTACTTAATGAAAGTCATATGTCAACAAGTCAATTACTCATTAGTATTATAAGTCAATAGAGAGTTAACTGCTAAACAAAAACAATTCAAATGCATATATCTTATAGTTCTATCAATTTACATTTTTTGATGTTTTCTTACTTGTTGATCTTTTATTATATCGTACATTTACATAGAAAAATAAAAATAATTGGAGCAATAATATTAACTTTGTAATACAATCGGCTACAACTTCAATACAGTATTACTGAATACTGTACCAAATCAAAATTTGATTTACCGACCAATACCATATCAAAATTTAACAATATTTGATATCTACTTTTAACTATCAATTACCAAATTATCGAATTTAAAATTTAAAAATCACGAATCGAATATCGAACACCCACCCTTACCCCTAATTAAAAATACCGTTTGCCATGTTTCTCGTTATCAAGTCATGATTATTAATCAAAACAAAGTTGGCATCCAATTGCTTGAGTAGTAGCCATTTTCGATTTTGCTACTTGTCCGTTCTATTTTTATATATACCACAATTTTGCCTTTTAAATTTTACATTCTTATATTTGATTTTCTTTAAGAAAAAAGTAATATTTTTTAGCGATATTTTCTCATAATAATGACAATGACATGTTAACACTAATAAATACAGTATTTTCTTGCTTCAAAAAAATATTTTTTATTCCCTCTTTATAAGAGTTTTTGTCTTTTTTGCTTC
Source organism: Solanum stenotomum (assembly GCF_019186545.1). Classification (NCBI taxonomy): domain Eukaryota; kingdom Viridiplantae; phylum Streptophyta; class Magnoliopsida; order Solanales; family Solanaceae; genus Solanum; species Solanum stenotomum. Next base: position 7,437,931 of record NC_064283.1, read on the forward strand.
CTTAATAACTCAAACTTAAAATCTTAAAATTGAAAATGAAGAGTATTTATTATCCTAACAACTCTCTCTTATCAATGTAGTAAAGTAATTTTGAATTATTATAAAAGTACAAAAAAAGAAAAAGATTTGATGCCTAGTCAAGTACTTGTCAAACTAAATTTGAGACGCAACGAGTAGACTGCATTTGTAAATCTTATCTACAAAACCCACATTGTAATGTCCCTTTGTTGGGATTGGTTGAATTATGAATCAGTTTGAATTGACTTATTTTAAGTGTTTTAAATTAGAATAATTTTAAAATATTTATGTAGTTTCTGTATAAATAAAATAAAATAATTAGAAAATTTATTTTAAGTCAAAAAGGTAAAAATAAATAAAAAATCATAATTAAAAATTAAAAATTCTGATTTATAAACCAAAATCTACTGCTCAATTTTGACAAAATTTTATTGATAGAAAATACGGTGATAAATTGCAATGATGTGACTCATGTAAGCACTATCACACCCCTTCTTCCCAAAACCTCCGGGATAGACGGAGGATTTTTTTTATATTAAGAGAAGAGAAGAGAAATAAAAGATTAAAAAGTTTTTTCAATTAAAGTAATAGTATTGAAAAGAAATTATTTTATTTATTTAGAGTCATTATGTGAAATTGGGTGTCGGTTATGAAATCGTCTTTTTGAATTTCTAATTAAAAGAAAATGACTTTTTATTTTGGTTCGTAAATTAAAAATAAAAGGTCAAGTATGGAATTTTGTTTAGGCACGAGTGTAGTGATTTTAACACCCTTTATCAACTTATACTATCTTATACTAATTTTGGATAAAATGAGTTACATTCCATATCTAATTGCTCGTGTTTTTATTGCTAAACTTTTATTCGTCTCAATCTAAATGCATCACCATATTCTTGATGTTGACATACACCAATTTAGAGGCATAATTATCTTCTTGTGTGAGTACATTGCTCCTAAATAATCTCTATCTACACGTCATGATTTAAATTAACAAAAGTTAATTACTAAGGAAATTTTGGCCAAGATACATAACCTCATATATTCTTAATTTTTTAAAACTATCTATAAAAAAAAATGCATAACTATATTCTTATCAGAACAAGATTTAATCGAATTTATACTTATCTAATGTTGAAAGCTCTATATATCTTGACATTTGCCTATTGAATTATTAATGACCATACGTAAAACTCTTGATGGTTCTCCCAATGAAAACAACATGATAATAGCAAAATTGAGACATAATTCTTTCTCGTTTCTACACTTCAAAAGATCTCAGTTAAAATAATTCTGCTAACCACAAGATCAATACCTAGTTAAAGCATATAGAGCTAATCAAGTACAATGACTGAAGAACAATTAGATATTTTACTTTTAACTTGACTCCAAATTAATCGGTGAACTAAATTGCATCAAATTAGAAATGCAACTTTAATAATGAGCCAAATTCAAATTCAAGATTTCACTATTTTAATAAGTAATTTAAATTTATACAACTCATATAAAATCAGGAGATAAAAGATTTAAGATAGAAATGATTTTTAAATAAGTAAGAAATAATCACATGTTATATCAATTTTATTGTAAATTTAATGATATATGAGGTTCAAACATATTTCAATATTATAATGTTAAAGTGAAATACATATATAACTTGAGCAAATTTCATAATATTGAAATCAAGTCTTATATAATTATGAAAATTAAGAGTTACTTTTTGTGAAGATTAATTCACGAAGAGAAAACGGCTATAATAAGAAATTGCGAACTCGAAACCGCAAATTAAACGTCATTCTCCAACTTAATTCTTATAGTCTTTCTCTCTGCGTTTTTTTTTTTCCACTCTTTTTTCCTGCTCTTGTGCGTGTGTGTTGTTTTTTTTCTTTCCTAAAACGTGAGTGCAACAATGTGATTATGATTTGAAATAATGAGCAAGAAAGTTTTAAAATATTGTGTCTAGATGCATGGTGTGTCCCTCTATGTTTGCCGTGTATATACATCCCATGTTTGTGCGCTGCTATATATTGATATCTTTTAGTCATATAATTTAGTATGGTCAGTCAAACATTTTTTATTAAAAAATTATGTTATGTATATAAAAAATTATATAAGTCAAATATTACTTTTTATATTAATATATATTAAATCTTGAATACCTTTAATAAAATCTCAAATTTCGCCATTGCTTTTAGTATGAGAGAGTGAATTGGTGAACGGAGAGTTGTGCGGGTTAGAGTCTAATAAAAAAAATGGTGCCTTTTTTGTGTGGGGATGAAATGGGTTTGAGTATATATTTATGTGTGTATAGGTGATTTTGGAGTGGTCAGCCAGCCAAAGAAATGTGCCAGTGAGAGTATTGGTGAGTGTGCGTAAATGAGAAAGAAAATCTGGGTAATGTTAGAGTTTGGAGTCAAAAGGGTAAAAAAAATAGTAAATTTTTAAAAGGACAACATAAATTAAGGATCAAACCAATAGGGTAACATTTGGATAGAAGGATGGATGTCGTTAAATTGTTGGTTGTAAGTCGTAACTTGGCACATGTCAGCGTGCACCTAACAATTGCAACATTAAACGTTTAAAAAATATTAATATTTCTTCTCCATTATTTATTCAATCGTTTTGTTGTTGTGTTTTCATGTTTATTTTTATTTAATTATTTATATGTAAATAAAAATGTAAGTGATGCAATTAAGTTTATGTTATGAATCAGCCTCGGCCCAAGGTCAATAACTGCACGGATGCCACACAACTAGTTATTGGGCCGAAAAGAAGCAACAAGATTGAAAGGCCTTCACCAAGGTTGATTTGGGACCCAAACCCAATTAACAACTAGATAAAAGAATGACGGATGAGAAAGAACGATTTATGAAAATTGTTATGAAGAGTCTACGTTCCCTCGTCCTCTTTCTGAGTATCTGGCCTTATTTCCAAAAATTGCTATTGTGTAATTGGAATACCCTTATGAGTTTATGCTGAGAATTGGGTTCGTCCGGGTTCATTATTGTTTAATAGTTTTTTTTTATATTATTTGATAAAATTGAGGACAAAATATAAGGGACATAAAAAAAATGAAGGACAAAACTCGTGGACAATGCATATTATTTTAGAGATTATCCGCATCGACACGATTACTATTGTTTATGTGCATCCGTTCCATACATAATTGATACGTGTGACCTTGTTATTCTTCGAGGGTTGTTGATGTCCTGAAAATTTTAATTTATTATTGAATTGTTTATACTAGAAATAGTTGACCGTAAAATGGTCGTGGGTTACCCCCACCAACCCCCTTATAAAATCCCGGAAGAAAATTCCTAAGTCTTATGCTCCGATAAAATGACAATATATTTAAATGATTATAAATTTCATATTTTAAAGGAGAATTGCGTGTAAATATTCTTTAGGTAAATTTGATAATATAAAATAACTTTTATTTTACACTAAAAAAATAATATTCTCTTTATTATTATATTATTATTTTTATTTCATTTATATTTTCAAAAGCATTATATAATATAAATAATAATAAAATAATTAAAAAGTAATTTAGTATTGATAAATAGTGTCACATTAAATTTGATGGGACATTATTTTCACACTGAAATAGTATTGAGTTGAAATCCCAAATCAGTAGTTTTACATCAAAATAGAATTTGGAGTAAAAAATTAGTGTTCGATGGGATATGGTGAGCGTAAAAACTTGCGCTGTCATCATATTTCCCTTTTCATCCTTCTATAAAATCCTCCCATGCAACTCTCTATTTAGTACTCACTTCTTTTCTCGTGCCTAATTTTAGTTCTATCTAGTGTTACAAATGGGAAGCGTTATCGACGAAAATCGACAACCATTGTTGTTTGCCTCTGCGAAGTGTTTGCCGGAGAATAAAATTGAAAGAAGGGAGGATGAAGATGATAAGGATCTCAAAACAAGAGTATGGATTGAAACAAAAAAATTATGGCACATCGTTGGCCCAGCCATCTTCAGCCGTATAGGGACTTACACGATGAACATTATTACTCAAGGTTTTGCTGGTCACATTGGTGAAGTTGAACTTGCTGCTATCACCATTTCTAATACCGTCATTGTTGGCCTCAGCTTTGGTCTCATTGTATGTATCCCCTAAACTTCTTTCAAATTTCACACTATTATTTTTCTTTATCTCCACACTTATGATGAATTGAATCTTATTCGTCAAAAAATTATAGGCCATTAAGAACTTAGGATAAAATTGTATATGAATTGTTAAATTCTCGTTACGTAATATGAGAAAAACTGATTCAAAAGTTGTTTTTGTTGGAAAACAAATGAACAACAGAAGCATTTCAGAAACTTACGACTTGCGTGAAGAATAAATAGCATACACGTCTATGCTTAGAATACATAGGATTATACTAGAACACATAAACTTGCTGAAATTAAATTAAAAAATTATACCATTTGAAGTGTGAGCAGATATATTGAAGCAAGTCTGACTCTAGTACTACGATTTTCTATAGTGATCCCAAATTCACAGTCGAACTCTATCAATACTTGAATAAATATAGAACAGTACACTTATTAATTTTCTAGGTTAAGAGAACTTCTACTTATATAGAATAATACACTTACTCCATCTGTCCCTAATTACTTGTCCACTTTTGAATTGACACACCAATATTAAGAAAACAATTATTGGCATAGTGAGTTTACCATTTTACCCCTATTAATTTGATGTAGATGAATTAAAAACTTAAGATTTTCAAAAAGTTCTACATTTTTCAAAGTAATTAATTGAGGGTATAATAGGTAAAAAACAATTTGTCCCTTCTTGATTTGTGAAAATGGACAAGTAATTAGGGACAACTAAAAAAGGAAAAGTGGACAAGTAATTAGGGACAGAGGGAGTATTAATTACTACGTAACAAATTTAATTCAATAATTAGTTTTTTCTTTAGAGCACTGCTTAACTTATTCCATGTGTCAAATTCATAAATTCACTTGCAAGGTTTGGCACCATGGAACTTATAAGCTTTTCAAATAAGCAGATCATCAATCTCTATATCGAGACATTGATTCCATCAGCTAACTTGTTATTTCACCAATGTATATTATTGCCATCCAATCTATTAGGTATATTGATCCATCTATGAGTTTCACCTATTAATAAATTATAAAGATAATTAATATCAATACAATTAACAATTTAAAGAATATATTTTTGTCAGCCAATCTAAAATATTTATCTCTACTCGATGTCGTTCAACACATACAAAATATACTAGCACAAGAAGTTGAACAACATCTTCCACATAATAAAGATAAGTTATATATAATATTTACAATCATACCGATAGCTCGTCCAATTTTCATCCTAGATTGTGAACAAACTTTTTATACTTATAAGTATTTGTGATTTAATCATTTGTGTATAAGCTAAAACTCTATAAATTAAATCATCTACTACTAGAACTTTTAACTAGCATAAATGTTATTATAATATTATATCAAAATGCATTGTTATATGCTAACAATTTCAAACTTAAATGTTTAATTTTGACAACTGTTAGAATACTATATTTAAACATATATTGTTAGAATACTCTCATATGACACTTTTGCATGGAATTCGTACCTTTGTCACCGGCAAATATTAGTTACAGTAATCTTAATAGCTTGACTATTAGAACTTTTATGTTGGTGAGAGTTGATTTCCTCATGCTCTTCAGTCTTCCCCAATTTTTTATTATTTTTTTTAAAAAAAAAGTTATAAGTGGCAATCCTGTTCTATTCCCTCCATCAATTTCTTTCAAATTTCAAATTATTTTTCCTTATCAGCATTACTAGAAAACAGGGACAAAAGTTCGATTGAATCTTCTTCATCAAAATTACTGACTTTATCTGTTTAATTTTTGACATGGAAATGTAGTTAGGGATGGCGAGTGCATTAGAAACCTTATGCGGACAAGCTTATGGAGCAAAAAAGCACCATATGTTAGGAATATACATGCAGAGATCATGGATCGTTATAACCCTCTGTTGTATCCTTCTCCTTCCGATGTACATATTCGCTACCCCAATTTTAAAAGCACTCGGTCAACCAGACGACGTCGCAGAGCTTTCAGGGCTAGTGGCGTTGTGGTTTATTCCACTACAATTCAGCTTCGCTTTTCAATTTACGATACAGAGGTTTCTACAGAGCCAGCTGAAGACGGCGGTTATCGCCTGGATTTCATTAGCGGTGCTGGCGATTCACACGGCGATCAGTTGGTTGTTTGTGTACAAATTGAATTTGGGGATAGTCGGAGCCGCCGTCGCACTGGACATATCGTGGTGGTTGCTGGTTATTGGGCTGTTTATATACGCCGCATGCGGTGGGTGTCCAGAAACGTGGAGTGGGTTTTCGATACAAGCATTTTCGGGACTTTGGGAATTTTTTCGACTCTCCGCTGCTGCTGGTGTCATGCTTTGGTAATTTTAATTTAGTAACGAATTTCGTCACAAATATATGAAACGTGTCCTTAATTAAATAAGAACTTGAGAAAAATGAAAGACGAGTCAAATTCTATCTCATTAATTTTTTCTCTTTGTAGCTTGGAGAACTGGTACTATAGGATACTGATATTGATGGCGGGGTATTTGCACAATGCGACGTTGACTGTTGATGCGTTATCCATCTGGTAATAAATATTCAAAATTTATTTTAGATAATAAATTATTTTTTAAAAAATAATTATCAAATCAAACATGTCATAAAAAAGAATACTAGCGTATAAAAGTAGCTAAACTTAAACTTAACATTATAATTCGAGTTTTCACGTGCAATACTTTTCTTTGAATGACGTTCTTTTATTTTTATGTTTTTATTTATTTCCTTTTAATTTCTTATTGTATTTTTGGGAGAATTTATTGCAGCATGAATATTAATAGTTGGGAGATGATGATACCACTTGCTTTCTTCGCTGCCACCGGGTAATTTTTTTTTTATTTTTTATAAATATATTTAAAATAATATATTCTCTTATTCTCATTTTAAGTGTTCTATTATCTCTGAGCAGATTAGTAATAAGATATCAAGAGATTTTTTTAGTTTAATAGAATTGATAAGTCTAAAAATGAGTATAAAAACAAACAATCATCGCTTTTGTTGGTAGCGCTCTACTCCCAATTGAGGCTGAAAGATACAAACAGACAAGACTAGGCTAAATTCAAATTAAATCATAGTTTTATAAGTCTATGTACCTACTCGTTGATTTCACACTTAGGTGCATGTATTCAAATTTTACTAGACTAAAGTCGCTAAATTAATTTTTCAGAGTACGAGTGGCGAATGAGCTGGGTGCTGGAAGAGGAAAGGCGGCAAAATTCGCAACAGCGATATCAGTGATATACTCTACTATGATAGGGCTAATATTTTGTGTACTAATAATGATAGATCAACACAAGTTTGCTCTATTCTTCTCGTCAAACTTTGATGTCCTAAAATTTGTCAAGAAGATCTCTTACCTTCTTACTCTTACCATTTTTCTAAACAGTGTTCAACCCGTTTTATCCGGTAATTACATTAATATTTTAAGAATTTAACTTATATATATCAACGATCTGTAAAATTTTTTTGAGTAATTATATAGAAATATGCCTTGTTTGTTACAGGAGTTGCAGTTGGATCAGGATGGCAATTAAAAGTCGCTTATATTAATCTAGGTTGTTATTACCTTGTTGGAGTTCCTCTAGGAATTCTTATGGGTATGTTTCTCCATACTGGTCTTGAGGTATGTTAGTCTCTTCCTTTCTTAGTACTAATTATTTTCTATTATTGCACTAGAATTAAGACTCCTAGCTACAATTGAGTCGGTTGTTTGTGTACGTAGGAATTAGACTTTAATAAGTAGAATTGCTCATGATAGGACACTATGTAATTGCCAGCCATCAATGCGTTAAAACGTAAACTCATTCATTATATTTAGAAATCTTAAGAAAATAATTGTGTGACAATTTCTATTATAGTTTATTATTATTTGTGGTTATAACTTATAAGTGAAAAATGGAAATTATAGGGATTGTGGGCAGGAATGATTTTTGGAGGAACAGCTTTGCAGACGATAATACTGGCTTTTATAACGTATCGTTCTGATTGGGAGAAAGAGGTACTAAAGTATATTACTGCAGTAATTTATATTTTTTTCCTATGAAAATGCAAACTTTTAAAACTTGTTTTTCCATTTTATGAATTCGTAAATATCTTAATAATAAGAATAAATATAGTTGTTCAATTTTTTGGCAGGCTAGAAAAGCTAGAATGCATGTTGAAAAGTGGTCGGAGCCACCTCCAGTTAGTCAATCATAGATGATGATTTTCTTTTTTTGATCAAGAGCAGTAAAGTAATAAATAATGTATTTTGTGTAAGATTAAAACGACAAACACAACTACTAATAGTTACAGAGATCGAGAACACCTATGAAATACACGAAAAGGATGTGCGTACCTTTGTCTGCCATAGCAACGAACAACTCTGAATACAAGCTAGGCTGAGTCTTCCTCTCCTTAGGCTTATGATGGTTGGCACCTTATGGGAATACGTCTTTTTGCTTAAGCCAGGAGAGGCGACCTAGCCTCATATTTATAGGCTTAAAAGCCTTTAACCTAGTGGGCCTCCCCATTACGGGCTCATAGGTCTTCAACATGCCTACACTATTGCCAACCCATACATATGACATGAAATGGATACAGACCCATATTATGGAATCCACACAAATATACCGCTTGTGTCTTGTCCAACCAATATTAACATTCAGCTCGTTTTACTAAAACGCAATAATAAGTTAATGTTAAGTCCACATTTAATAAATACTTCTAACATTCTCCCACTTGGGCAACATTAACTTAACTAAAAAATAAAAAAATAAAGAAATAAATATTATGTTTTATAAAAATGACTCTCGAGCTAAATAGACAGTGGCCATAGACATATAGTGATGGAACGCCATTTCCAACATGGTTTAGTCAAACAAAACCATCAATGCCGAAATGCAGTAGTACTTGAGTCACTCAACGACACAAGACCAGTCTACAATTACTGACATTGAAGTTCAGCAGACATAAACCAAATAGTGTGGTAGTGTAGCAAGAAATAGCCAACATGGACTCCAATCGAGGCTATTTCATTATCGGTCCTTCAAACGATTTTTCATAGCAACATGTACGCTTTAAATCAACATGCGTACCATAGAAAAATCGTCATCGTGATTTTCTGTTTCAACATGTGTGAGCACTAAAACAACATGTGCTCCACCAGAAAATCTTGAATTTCAATGTTCAACATGTGCAACATATTATATCTTGCAACAACCAGGAAAATCCACAAGATAGAATAGTTTATTGTATATATCTCCAACAAGGTCCAACAAAAACAACATATCTTATCAACATGAGACATAACCAACACGTAAGACAACAAGTATGAAGTTGATCTGAAAAATGATATTAAATGTGCACAATAATAATCGACAATATAAATGATAGCAAAATCTACCATAGCATAAGTGTAACACCATATATCCCAAACAATAGGGTAAAGAGTATAATAACCAATTGAAAATAACTACTGAATACTTCCACTAACCTAATGAATCAAATGCCTCAACAATACCCATGTTGTGAACATGTTGCTTGAAAATTATAGGTTTCAGTCCTTTGGTTAGTGGATCAGCAACCATCAAATCAATATGTGTTCAATCACAATATCATCCCTGTTAACCATATCTTTCACAGCCAGATATTTTATTTCTATGTGCTTTGAAGTAGAAGAATATTTATTATTCTTTGAGTAAAACGCGGCTACTTTGTTGTCACAATAGATCTTCAAGGGTCTAGAGATGGAATCAACTATCTTAAGTCCTGGAATAGAATTCTTAAGCCAAATGGCTTGCGTAGCTGCACCATAACAGGCTACAAATTCTGCTTGCATAGTCGAAGATGTTGTGAGAGTTTGCTTCACACTCTTCCAAGATATTGCACCCCCTTCTAACATGAAGATAAAACCAGAAGTAGACCTCAAGTTATCAGGACATCCAACAAAGTCTGAGTCTGTGTAACCAATTACCTCAAGATGATCAACTCTTCTGTACACTAACTTGTAATCTCTTGTCTTCTTCAAGTACCTCATTACTTTCTTAGCAGCAACCCAATGGCTTCTTCCCAGATTAGTATGATATCGTCCAAAAGCATTGACAGTAAAATCAATGTCAGGGCGAATGCAAACCTGCGCATACATAAGGCTTCCAACAACACTTGAATATGGCACATCTTTCATAGATTCTCTCTCAAGATCATTTTTGGGACACAAATCTAAGCTTAGTTTATCACCGTTCACAACAGGGACATCTCCGGACTTACAATTTTTCATATAGGCCTTTTGTGAAAGCCCTAATACCTTATGAGACCTATTGCGTCGAATCTCAATACCCAAAACAAATGCTGCATTTCCTAGATCTTTCATATGAAAAACTTTACTCAATGAATGCTTAGTTTCATGTAACATTCCTACATTATTACTTGCAAGTAAAATATCATCAACATAAAGAGTGAGAATTACGAACTTACTCCCACTGATTTTGAGGTAGATGCAATGATCAATCTTATTCTCGACAAAGCCCATAGAAATGATAATTTCTTCGAACTCCAAGTACCATTGTAGAGAAGTTTGCTTCAATCCATAGATGGACTTGTTCAATCTCTGACTCCCCCAGTATAATCATACCTCATCCTCGCAAGTTTATTCATTAGATCTCTAGTCTCAGCCTTATTGGATACAAGATATCTTTGTTCCACTTAGGCAAGAAACTTCTTAGCATTAGTAGTTTCAGGCAAGCCACTTTGAAATGATGGGCTGTGCTCGAGTCATTGAGAGCGGGTGGTTCATTTTCACGCAAAGCTTGGTCTATGTCAGCCATGCCTAATGCAAATTCAAGATCTTCTTTCCATCTTTTAAAGTTAGAGTCCGACATAATCACAACCTCATCATTGTTGTTATTCAAAGAAATGGTAATTGTACACAAAACAATATGAATATATTTTATCAAAATAGCAAGGTATAAGAAATATAATATTATCTCAACGATGAGTCCCACAGCAACAACAAGTAGCCCTCATTTGGGCAGGTTATTGTATATTCTAACTCAGTGATATCCCTCAAACAGAGTGAACAAGTCTAATAAACAAAAGCAAAGCCACTATTTACCTCAGTTTACAAAACAAATTCAATCTTAGGGATTAGTCATACCTCTTCAATGCACATACGACTCAACATATATATGCATAGAAACAAGTTATGAAGTTACACCAATTTTATTTTTTTTATTTTTTTATTTTATTTTTTGTTGCAGAAGTATCATTGGTGCACCAGTATTTGAAAGAATAAAAGCAAAACAATATGCTTGAAGAATCGCAAAGTTTCATATGTATTTTTCTAGTAGTCTTACCCTTCATTAAACTTTGTCAGATTTAGTTATCAGGAGAAGCACGTAGGTGATTAACAAATACTACTAACAAATTGAGACTACAGAATCGAGATCAACTTTAAACTCGATGCACTGCTTTATTTTAATTAAAATAATTCAATTTTCAGATTTAACTTCGATGCAAATTGCGTTAATTTTAGTATTCCAAACTATTCATCTCATAAATGATTAATAGGATTCTAATCTATGTAACATGGCTCTGATGCCAAGTGTAAGATTAAAACGACAAACACAACTACTGATAGTTACATCGATCGAGAACACCTATGAAATACACGAAAAAGATGTGCGTACCTTTGTCTGCCATAGCAACGAATAGCTAGTTGAATACAAGTTAGGTGAGTCTGCCATAACTTTCACTAGCCATTTTTTAGCATGGCATGTTTAATATTTGCATGTCCCCTCAAATACTTCAAGAAACCTATAGGAATATTTTGCAGTACAACGATATGTATAAGCTTCAAATAAAAAGATAAAAAAAATATATAAGCAGAATAACCTTATTCCTAATAGTTTTCATAGATTCATGGAGTTAATACTCCTTTGTTGCACATCTCAGTAACCTAGACTACATATGTGAATAACTGAGATTTAGAGAAGAAGAAAGAGGAGAAAATTGTATTGATCCAGAACTGCAATTACACATACATGAATGACAATTAAAAAAAAAATGAATCCACAAAGTATATATAATTATGCATACATCACACAAATTATAGGAAAAAAATGAGAAGTTTTACTTATAAGTCCATCCTTGAATCCTGGCAAAATAGGTTTGAAAAAATGAGATTTTTTTTTTTTAAAAAAAAATAAGCCACCTCAATGGTGGGGGGTTCGGCAGACCCCTACCTGTTCATATCTTGAGCAAAANGGCTTTTAACTTTTTAGCAACTCAAAAACTAAAAATAGAAATTAGAGACTAGAAAAAAATCTCATCCCTATAAGTACTCTTTTAGGGACTAGAGTTTAACCTAGTCGCCAATTAATGGTCTTTAAAAAGCAGTTTTCTTGTAGTCAAGATAGTCGTGATAGATATTTTGAGCAGCTTGTCCTCGATGTATAACAACACATATATAGAGTAGGCTCCAGCAGATCATGTTAAGAAATTGAAGTGTCCTTTTCTCACTCTGATTCTGATATTCGGAAGATCATCTTGATCATTCTTCAGTGCAACTTTAACTTGTCTCAGCAAACAACAGGCTGAAGTGAAGAAAGCTTCATGTTTCTTTGTTACTCCAATATTGGCTAGTGCGTCAGCTACACTATTTGCTTCTCTAAAGCAATGATTAATCTGAAAATTGTCTTCTTTCATGATCTTTGTTATTTGCATAACAGTATCTTGCATTTGCCACATCATAACATTCTTACCCTTTATCATATCAACCATAATCATAGAATCCGTCTCAATAATGACATTATGTAAAAGATTAGTAGCACACCATTGAAGACCTTTTAGTATAGCCAATCCTTCAGCCATGTTGTTACTACAATTACCAAAATAGGTCTGAAATGCCATATTGATATTACCCTGATGATCCCTTAGTATACCACCATCACCAGCCTCTCCAGGATTACCTTTTGAGCATCCATCAGTGTTCAACTTGAGGTAATTATCAGGAGGTTCTCTCCATTTGATAAACTTGATATTCAAGACAGGGTTGACTCTTTCTATTTTGATGCACAACTCCTTCCAGTTTCCTGCAAAGTTAAGGCAAGGAAATTGTTTGTTGAGTATAAGCATCATCTTGGAGGAATTTTCGTGGAAGCCATAAAATATTGATGAATTTTTTTTTGTTGACAAAATATTACATAAAAAACTTTTCAAATTTTGCAGATTATAACCAAGAACATAAAAAGAGAACCAAAAGGGGTCAATTTATTTTTCTATCAAAGCACGTGGATCAATGCATCAAATTTATGAGTTGTATTCTTCTATATATCACCTTTTACGTGTAAACTTCATACTTTCTCCCAAGTTTGCCCTTTCTCCTGTCATGTCTAATTTTGTGTTAGTACTTCCTTTTATCTTTTCACAGATCAATCACCTTAATTTATTGTCATTTACTTAAAAATAAAATAGAGAAAAAGACTAGGCATTCAGATTATTCATCTCTTTTAAAAATATTGTATGTATGCAATGGTCAGTGAATAAAAAGGAGAAAAGACCCGCTTTATGTCACTCATGTCGTGACAATTATATTATATTTTTCNACAATGAGTGTTCCGTTAGTGGGAGGGGCAAATGTGCACCGATTATTGGACGGCAAGGGCTTTGATGTCCGAAAAGTATGACGAAGGGTATTGACATAACATTTTCAAAAGTTCGGGGGTATATTTGTCCTTTTTCCCATTTTTAAATACTATTTACTCTTTTCCGTTTCATTTTATGAGTCACATTTCAAATTTGATATACTTAAAACAAAAAAAAAACAGTAGTACTACTTTAAATTTTAACTAGGAGTATCTTGAGTGAGTTATTTATTAATCAAAAGAAATTAGCACTTGGACCCTGTAAGAAACCCAATAAACAGTAGAGTGGGTACTTCATAATCATGAAAAGCATAAGATATATGTCACGTCCCTAGCCTACACTCCAGACGTGGCTGACACTCGAGAACTATTGCTAGCACCAAGCGAATCCTTGGCTTAGCTTACTTGCTCAGCAGAAGACTTTATTCAACAAAGACAAGTCTATATAATAAACTGAAATGTTATAATGGAACATTCAACTTGGTCATTAAGGCAAACTCAAGTCTTAACATAAGATAATGACAATGAAAAGACCAAATAACTAACATCTGACTGTCTATGAAGCCTCTAAAACAACTGAGATGGATGTCGGGACAAACCCCACGACATCCTAATGAAAAATAATTGAAAGCAATAAAAAGGAGTCCTTCGGAATGCAAAGAGGCTCACCAATTGACTCTGGAGTGCTCACTGGATCAACGATGCACTGGATGCCGATCCTAGTTACATGTGTCTGCATCATAATAAGATACAAGTCAACTGACATTAGTACATTGAATGTACGAGTATGCGAGTTGGAATGCTAAACACAACAAAGACTTGAAAGGAATCTGAAGAACTTACGTGGCTCAACTCAACTCAACATAACTGAACTCATTTCAATATGAAGCAATTTAAAACAAGTGCAATCTAAAGAAAAGATGTTTAAAACATGATGTCAACTCTATGTGTATGCAAAGATACATATAACTCTAAGATGTATGTAAAAATACAACTAAACTGTGTATTTAAGAATAAAATTACTTCTGTGGGAGTTTCTCTAATCGACAATCATCACGTAAGAGCTATTGTGATGATACAACGTTTTGCCTCACGCTGCCAGGGCTGTCTTATACCTTGCCGAGGGTATAGAACCTGAACTACTAAGTGAATCCACTAGTCTATGCTAAAAAGCACTAAAGGAATCATCTAAAAGTATGACCCTTTTCTACCCATGATGGCTACATTGTTTATGGGGCTGTGAGTTGTTTGAACTTTCCCCCATATCGGTGCTCAATACTACTCCAAAAAAATGTGATATTAGCTCTTATGTTTAATAACATACTTCTTTCTGTGATTTGAGATAATTGCTCAAAAACTTAGTTCAAAGGCTATCTTGGAAAGCATAGTTTCCTCTCTTGCTTCACTTAGAAAGCGATTACTCTTTTCTGAAAATTAACTAGCTCAAAGGCTCTTTGGAAATCAAGGTTTCCTTTCTTGTTTAAATGTGAAAACATTTTACTATTTGGGAATACATAGTCCCGATATACTTCTTTTGAAGAAATGAACTCAACTCTTTACTCTTTGCTTAACTTGAAACTTAAGTCTTTAAACAAAGTTAAAACGTTTTTGAAAGACCTTTGAAAACTTTATAAATTGCTCTTGACTTGACTCTTATTTCTCTTGACTTTGATCTTAACTTTCCTTGAATTGAATTATGGATTCAAGGTTCATGATCTCATGTTTATGGATGATTTCATGATATTTAGATGTACCTTAGAGTGTTCGAATCAACTAAAAAAGATAGGTACATTGCTAAGGAACAAGTACTAAAAGGTGGGGAACGAATGGGGAGAACTGGCGTCCCTGGCGCTCTGAGAGGCGCGGGGCTCCAGCCCTCAAAATTCAGAGAAAAATTTGGGGGGGCACTAGCTGGCGCGGTGCCCCACCCCCTTCGACAGGTGTTTAACGACTTTTCTTGCTCGTTTTTTATCTCTAAACTTCAATGGTTCTTTCCCCAAACACTTAGAATCATTTATACCCTCAATATATGATAGATTCAAATCGATATTACACCCGGAAACATGAATCAAATCGCAAGAAACTTCAACAACATAACCCACAAGAATTCAAACAAATTTCATCAAGAACTCAAAGGATTTACTTTCAAATCAAACATATTTCGCTGAATTGAATCATGATTGGCGCGTGGGTAAACTAACCCAACGCCATGTAATCTCACATACCTCGTAGGGATCACCCCTTGACGAAATCCACAAGCTAAACTCGACGATCTTGACGAATCGTGCTTTCTTTTCTCCTTTCTCCTTTTTTCTCCTTTCTCCAAGCCCTAGCATGAAATTCACTCTTTCTAAATTGACAAAAATCTGACTTTACCCCAATTAAACTCCTAAAAACGAATTAATTAAGTTGGGTAAGGAAAAGACCAAACTACCCTTCTAAAACCCGATTTTAGACTTTCCTTATTCGAACAGCCCAACTTCCAAAGGGCATAACCCACTCATACAAACTCGAAATCGCACAAACTCGGCGGCGTTGGAAAGATCATTCCAAGAGATTTCCTACCATATCATGAAGTACACCCAAATCATCCTGAGCTCGAAGTTATGGCCGTTTGAAGTAGACCAAAACTCAACTTATTCTAACTTAACAAAATTTCCAGATTTTCATTCTTTCAAAAAATGACTGTTTCCAATTATAAGCTTCTTCCTAGTTATTTCAAATTGCGAGATGTTACAATATATTTTAAGAAAAACTATATGATTTGTTTTGTTAATTTCCTACATTACTAAATTAGGCCTACATTACAAAGTAATTTGTTGTAATTGACAAATTTTTGAAGAAGGAATGTAACACATGTTATATATCATGCAATCGAAATTTATATTGAAATAATTTTATAATATACAACATATATTAACACGATATATATATTCTTAGATTCGATAAGAATGACGTAGCTCAAGAAATAAATTTATAAAGTTTAGTAATACGTGTTATGAATTTAGATGGTTCTGAAATGATGTGAATATTGTTGGCCACCGTTAATACAGGAAGAAGACAATATTGCATGCAGACCTAAAGTGGAGGCACTTCATAATATCATAGAGTAGAGAATTAATGGACCAACAACCATAAATAATTATTATACTAGGAAGAAAATTCATATCTAAAAAGTTATATAATTCAAGTTTCATGTCACCAAAATTGTCTCCCCAAAAAATTACCACGGATTATTTCCAAAAGTCAAAATATGTTTTCTAAATGATACCCTTTTTATTGTGGTAAGTATATGATACTAGGATATCATCAAAACTATACAAGGAATTGACATTTGAATAATTTTGGGGCTAGAGGGCGTGAATTTAGAAATTGAATTTATGAATTCTAAATTTTAAAAATAACTTTTTTCTAATATATGTATAGCAATTTGATTAAAATTATTGAATTTTATCAATTTGCTAGCTTGAACACTTACTCCAACCCTACTTGTGACAAAAAAAAAATTGATATATTAAATGCATAAGGTAAGAAAGTAGAAAAATAAATATTTGCATGGTCAGACTATTCTATAATAATCTTCTTCAGTTTATAACATTTTATTATAGTGATCAACTTTTTTTCTTTTAAAGTTATTTTTCTTGTTGTATTGTATCATGTGTTCTCTATATATAACAATATTTCTTTATAGCAACAACCAAAGAAACAAACAATTTAGACAAACAATACGATCATAAAAAAAATTAATTGCACATTCTTTTGATTTTTTGTATTATTTTGGGGTTACAAACTTAAAAGAACAACTTTCATAGATAGCAAACATAAAAATTATATTTGTATGTTATAGATATAGTTTGCATAATTGCGCTCTATAGCAAATTTTATGTTTGCTACGGAGCTTTTGATTTGTATAATTCGCTATAAACATCCAATTTTATACAAATTGTTCAGTTTTGTAGAAATTCATTTATACATTGTAATTTGTATAATACGTGTTGTATTTGTATAATTATAAGTGTATATGACGAAAATATATGTATATATATTTGTATATACACTTTTCTCTTGCTTTATACAAACAAAAACGCACTTTATATCGAAATGTATAAAATGGCTAATTGTATATTGAATCAGACAAAAAAAGGGAATGTTTGCTGCGAATTACAATTAAATAAACTATAGCTATAACATTTAATTTGAATTAATAGTTTGTTATTTCATACAATTATTCCAACTTAAAATGATTTAAAATGTGTTAGAATGAATATCCCAATGATTCAATCATGGCTCTATCTGACAAATGCCAATTGGTCATGTAGACCTTCAAGAACACCAAAATCACTGCAACGGCAGCGATTTCTATAAAAAAAAAAATCACAAAATATTTCGCCAAAAATGCTGCACGGACAGCGATGTTCTTCAAAGAAAAAAAATTTGGACAAAATCGCTGGTAGGTCAGCGATTTTAATCTTTTAACCGAGTAACAGCGTGAAAACAAAATCGTTATGTTTGGTTATCAAAAAAATTTGATGTGCTCTTTTAAAATTTTTGTCAATTTTTTTTTACCCTTTAGGCTCTGGCTCCAGATTGTTGAGTCCCCTCCGAATTATCCTTAACTTAACTTTGGAGTTGAATTTATTTAAGATTTTACCTTAACAATACTTCTAAGAAAGCTGAAAATAGGTACAATAACTTGGTCACAATTCTAATATAAAATTATCTGAACTTACAAATTGTAAAAACATATGAATATTAAATGGTTTTTAAAATTTGATCTTTTGTATTATGTCGCACTTTGCTCGATTTTTGCCTTTTCTTTTAGTATATATAAATTTTCTTTCAGTATTAGTTTGTGAGCCTCTTTAGTGATAGATTGATCCGTAAAGACAAACAGATTAGTCAAAGACATACAAAAAAAAAGTTATACGATAAAGATTAGGAGATGTGATAGTCATGTTGGAGTAGGTGTAAGTTTGGAATTAACTGGAATTTTGTAGTACTCACTCCCCAAATTGTTGCTATCATTGAGGCCCACAGTGAGCGTAATTTGTGTCATAAGTTAGATTTTTATATTTTTGAAAAAAAAAATGAATAGTTTAGATCTCTATTATTGACACTTTACACTTTATTTTATCAACAAGAATGATGTTGTCTTATATATATTAATAGGGGTGGGCAGAGCATGGGTTAGAATTTCTGAAGTTAGGCACAAGGATTCATTCAAACTCATTAGTTTTATTTCATGATTATTAAATTTAAAATCTAATTACCAACACTTGATGTACGTTTTAGAACTCATAAAGTTTAAATCCTAGATCCACTTCGATCCATATAAAATTGTGTAGCAAAAATAAAAAAAGAAGTGGATAGCCTTTTAATAAAAGATTCTATACCTATATAGCGAACTAATCAAATTTATCATGTTGTCAATTCCATATACATTCTTAAATTTGAACCAAAAAGCTAGTAAATATTTTGGAACAAGAAATAGTAGGATTACTTATTAGTATTCACATTAAGTACACAACATCATCAGTTTCAACAACAGGACTGCAATTTCTATACACAAAAATGAGGCTTTTTCACATATGAAAACCATATTCAAAACTATTCAAATAGGCTTCCAATTGCAAAAAGCCAAAAATTAGGCTTCTGGCCCACAATGACTACAGTCCAGCCCAGGCCTCTAGACAAAAGCTAAAGCCCAAAAATCAAATGTCACCAATTGACTTCTATGAAGCAGCAACCAAAAATTGTTGAATTTTTCCTCCAAATCTTTGTGATGACCAATTTAACTCATCACAATTCTCATCAACATTCCATAGTAATAAACCTTGTTTTTCCCTTTCATATTTCACCTTCTCCATATCCATTTTCTTTTGACTTACCATTTCCCAAAATAAATCATTTTTTCGTCGTATAAACAATTCATTCAACTTTTTCCTACATCCCTCTAGCTTTGACAAACACAATATCAACTCAGACAAATCAAGGTAACTCAATCTCGAAACTCGGCTCGATAACTCAACGAGTCGTATCAATATATGGTACTGCGTCGATCGATAATCCTCCGAAATTAATATCATAATTTCATGGACTAAGTCAATTTTTTGACAATATTGTGACTCGGGCGCTTCACAAATTACCTCCACCAAACACACCAATGATTCCATTTCCGTAACGGAATTAGAAAAACTAATATTATTACCCCTATGATTCTCAATTTTATCGAAATTTATCGATAATCTTGACGAAGGAGAAATATATGAACCCAATGTCCTAGACGTAATCATGTTACGTTCAAGGACATTAGCATACCATCGTACCCACGACGATAGTTGTCGCGTTTCAACGTCGAATTTATCGTAAAACCCCGAAAGATTTAACGAATTATGGCCACCGGAGGATGGAAAAAAGGATACATGATCTTTGTATAATAGTGAACCTTTAGCCATAATGTTATGAAAAATGAATAGACATTTTAAGGCAACGTACGGATTTTGGGTACTATGAAGGCGGTCCATGATCGCGTCGATACATGCGTAAATGGCGGGGAGGGAGTGGTCACCGGCGGAGATGATGGCGGCGATGCGGTGGTTCCGTGGTGGAGATGTGGAGGCGTGTGTGGTGGCGCGTATAACGGTGACTTGGATTGATGAAACGCCGCGTTTTGTTGATAAGTTGGCTTTGAGAAGGGAAGCTTTGTCTTTGAAAATACCGATAATGTCCCTGAGTATTCTTTTTTTGCTCATAGTTTTGGAGGTTTTTGGCCCCCTTTTTCAGGGGGTTTTTAGAGATAGAAAAAATGAAATTTTGTGGAAGAAATAGAGAAATGAATTAAGAAGATGGAAAAAAAATGTGTATAAGACGTGTATATATAACAGCTTCTTGAAACGTTGTGAATTGCTTTAATTTGAAGTTTCAAAATTGTCGACACATATCCGTGTTTGAAATTTGAATTAATATATAGTAAGAAAGTGACATATGACTTTTTTTATTTAATTAATTAATTATGAAAAGGATGAATAGTTCAAAATGACAAATAAAGATATCAAACCAACAAAACGTATAAATTATTAGAATATTTTAAACTTATACTCCCTCTTACTTTTTTTTTGGTTTGTCGAAAAAAAAATATATTTAATACTTAATACGTTTTCTCAATTTTAACATATTTAATGATAACTTTAACACCAGTAGATTTAATAAATCACCATTCATATCTTTCATTTAAGACTATAAAATTAAAAAAGTCTCACTTTATTTTTTAAATTTCGCGTTCAGTCAAATTAAGATAATTGAGGTGATCAAATGTAGGAATATTATTTCTAAGCGATGTTGGCCTAATGTATACGTGTAAACTTATTTTTTAAAGATAAAATATCATTTGAACATTCATACATTGATGAGAAGATAAAAGAATATTTCAATTAAAACTAGTAGTAATAAGTTTTTCTCAAGTGTCACTTAATTATTAGTTTGTTTTTTTTTTTCAAAAAAAGGATAATTAAATGTGGTTGTATTAAAATAATGCGAAGTGAGAAATTGACAAATGGATATGAGCAAGTGGACTAGAAAAAGATAGACAAGGAAAAGGTCAGAAATACATAGGCAATGACTTTGTGTTTGGTAATAGGAACTTTGTGTGTGTACCTCTTATTATTAGCTTAATAAGGAGCCACCTTGACCTTACTAATTGTTGAAATACTTTGTCATACGAAATGGCCCCATATGACAAGTGACAAGGTCCACTCTTTTGCGTTGAAAAACTAGAAATCATGTTTCATGTTCCATTTAGATGCTACGACTTCGAAATATATAAGAAACTTGATGGAAATTGCAAAACGAATTACTCTTTCAATAAGTTAAGTTTACCTTTGTTGTTGTAAATGTAAAACTTCATCAAATAAGAATATAAACTTTAATTTATAGTCTTACTAATAAATCTGATTAAATTATAGTATCCAAATAAATTAGCGAGAGACTCATGAAAGAAAAATGATATCATACTTCTCTATCAGGCAGAAACCTCATGGAAATTAAAGGATTTGTTGGTGCAATACCTAAGTAAAAGCTCCAAGTAAACTAACCTAAATAGTAGGTCCAACTCAAACCCCATGCGACACAATAATATAAAGGGATCTCAACTCAAAATGTGGTGTCAAAAATGACTCCAACTCATTCGTTAACTCCAACTTTATAAAAGGATTGCATAACTAGTTTTATTTAAATTTAACTTCATTCATCAACTTAGTAATTGTGCATCATCCATCGTGGTACATTAATTCTAAGTTCTACAAAGGAAATCTCAAATCAAAATATTTAAAATTTTTGCAGACTTGATGTGATGGACACTTTGCTTGTTGCTAAAGTATCATTATAATCACTTTTATGAATAAGGCCAAGAAAAAGAACAATAACCAAATTGATTAGTATGATTAGCAGGTGGTTCGTAGTAATAATTCATTGTCCCTTATGCATCAAGTAGCAGGAATTTTGATCCTAAACAATTTAAATTTCTACATTTCTATTCTTTTCCTCTGTCATTAAAATTGAAATGCTCACAAGATAATATCATGAAAAAATTTGAGTATATACAAAATTAGTGTAACGAAATTAACGTTAAAAAAGAATATCATACAAGTATCTCAATTACTTGAACTACCTAACCTAAGTTTATCAAACGATCGTTCACCACTACTATTTTTCTCAAATATGCGATCAAACGGCGACTTAATAGACTTGAATAAATTCTTTGAAACCACCGTTATATCATCTCCAGCTCCATTACCATCCTTAGAAGACCGGGTTGAACCGCCTCTTGAAAAGAAAGGTGGAACCGTTGTAAACCCCCACCGGCCTTCCTCATTAAACCGCTCATAATTTTCATGATTAATACGTGTTGAACCGGTTCCCACGCTACTACTTCTGTACCCTTTTGGCATACTTCTTTCACTTGGAAATAACGAGTTGGTTTGTGCTCGACTCGAACCCGAATTAATCAATTTCTCTCGAACCTCCTCTGGTAACCTCAACGTAAATCGCTCGCGATCTTCACCGGGTCGAACCAGTGAGTGACCCGTCGAGTGAGACCTTGGAAATTTTCCAGTAATTTTCGAATTTGCCCTTGGTGGACGATTATGTACAGGTGTTTGTGCAATATTTATCACTTCAGGTGAAGCGATATTGTTGATATCTATATTTACCTCATGGACCGAGTTACCGAATTCGGGGTCAGGTGACCCGGAATTCGAATAGTAACCCGGCGTGGCGGTTTTTTCGAAATCGCCCGGGTCAGGGAGTAAATTGGCACGACAAACAGGGCAGGTAATATGAGAAAATAACCAAGCGTCGATGCAATTTGGATGAAAAACGTGAGAGCATTTAGGAAGAAGTCGAAGAGTTTCAACATCTTCGAATTCGTTTAAGCAAATCGCACATTCTAACGCTGATTTCCCAATTTTGTGATCTTTAACATCAGAGTAATAAAACATAGGGAAAGAGGTAATTATGACTGGGTCTAGTCCATGCGATCGAGCGCCCCGTCGTCCAGAATCTTCGTCTGCAAATTCGAAGTCGCTGGCGAAGCGGCGATCGGCGCATTGACGGACGTAGACTGAAACAATTCCCATAGCGAAGAAGACACTGATAAGTGTAACTAAAATGATAGCTGTAGGTGGGTTGATTTTTATTTTCGTATCGAATGAAAATGGAGGTGGTGATGGTGTTATTTCTGATTGCGATATAACACGCATCACGAGAAGGAAAAAACAGAGGAAAATCACGCAGAAGCCATGGCTTAGCTGGACGATCATCTTCATTAGAAAAAAAAAATTAATCAAATGAATGATCGACAAGTAATTGTCATTTGATTTCGATATGTTATAAGTTATGTGCCAGACGTGGATCGAAGATATATAAATAAATATATATATATATATACAAGTAGGGGCATTTTAGTTAAGGACGTGGGGTTGGAAGGTTTCGTTTGTTTTAAGGGACATAGAGACAATTATGATTTCTTTTGACTAGTTGAGTGAGTTGGTGGCCGGAATGCGATTAAAGGCTCAAAACAAATTACGTTGTATATATAAATACAAAATTAATCCCTTTGTTGCAGCAAAAATTAAGAATGAAGGTGATTTTGCTATACTTGTTTATAGTTGAAAATTCCAATTCGATAGCCTTTTTTGTGCATATTGTGTATGTTCCTCTTACCTTTATTCATATTTTTTATATGTATAATTTTATTTTATTTTTAAATGGAAGTTATGATTTTGCTATTGGTTATGGGTGAAATAAACTCTACTGATTTTTTATCCTACAATAGAAGAGTTAATCATTTGTGGTCTTGACAAAGGAAGGGAATAATTGGTTCGTGGCATTCATGTTTCCTACTAATTAGGTAGAACTAATCATTAAACGATTCAAAGATTTAAAAAGATTTTTCAATTTGTTTATTTTAGTCAAGTATTTGGGGGTAACTCAATCATTTTTCCTAAGAAATTACTTTAAGGGTTGTTTGGTAAGTGAGATGGGATAAGTAAGGATATCTTATAAGATTATTTCATTAATCCCATTGTTTTAATACAAATTGTATGATAATATAATCCTGAGATTACCTAATATTTGATTAACTCAAACATGGAATAAAGTTAATCTCAAATTTCATCTTGAAATTATTATACGTACCAGATACTTATAGTTTGACACAATTTATTTGAAAACCAATTCAACAAATCTTGGTAATATAAGATTAGATATTGTAATTCAATGGTAATAGATGGGAAAACGCCTTCAACCATATACTTTAAGTTACAAGAATCAAAACATAAGTGACAAATTAATTAGATGATTAAAACAAAGTTATATAAAGAACTTGTCTATTGACTAATTTAATCTCCCTTCTTTTGTGGCCAAAGAAAAAAGGAAAAAAACAAATGAGATATATCGTCACTTAAAAATTCTCTCTAGGAGAAGAATTTTAATGAAAACACGACCTAAGATTAATTACACCCTGGGGCTGGGTGTCAGTTTAAATGACTCATTTTCTTGTTTAATCATTGCCAAAAATAATGAAATAATTTATAGTGATATAAATATCTATGACTTATATTAGATTTTAAAAAAAATTAAAAATTATCTTATTTTCTTTCTTAATTTTAGTTTCAAATCAAATTATATCACATAAATTATGAGATTAGATTCAAAACTGTTGGTGTAGAATTTGGCAAGAAAACTTTCACCGGTCAGAGTAACAATGTTTGAAAAAACTGCTCTTGGCAGCTACGCTAGCTATGTTTTCAGCTGTAATTGACAAAAGAAATGGATAATAATTGCTGATTAAATTATTATCTGGTGCCAATACCTTTTTATCCCGATTAATTCAGATTTAATATTATGTAGGATCTATGTATGGAGGAAATGCATTTTCTATTAGGAATTTCTTTTTTATCCAGAGCTTGAATCCCGCACCTTCGGCTAGTTAAGTATTGAGATATCTCACTTATCCTATATCGATCGGCTGGTGGTCCAATAAAATCTTTGATTACAAAAATAACTACTCTTTACTAAATTAAGGAATTATTTTCACCAAATCATCGTGTGCCACTACATCTTAATTTATCCCGACTAATATAGATTTAACACCGGTCTATATATGGAGGAAATGCGCTTCCTACTAGATTTTTTTTCAATCTAGAACTCAAACGTGCATCTCCCAGTTAAGAATTGAGATATCTCACTCATCCTATCATAATCGTTGGTGGTCCAATAAACACCTTTGATTACGACAATAACTACCCTTTACTAAATTAAGGAGTTATTTTCACCAAAATCATTGAATATAAGCTTGCTTATTGAGTAAGTACTATCCTTTTATCTTTTACATCGGACTTGTAATATATTGATGTTAACATAGATTACTTCAAGTCCTTTCTCTTCTTTAAGTTAACATATAAATTACAAAATAGAATTCTAATCATGAAATGCTGATGTCTTATGATGAATAATGACGTCTAAATTAATCTAATCATTGTTAAGTAACTGAATAACCATTTAAACCATATTTATTTAATCTCCGTATTAAGTAAAACCATTAACATATAATCATCGAATTAATTCACTTGCTAGCTTTCTGCAAGTTAATTAGCGTTAACCGTGTCTGTTTCTATGATGAATAAGTGGAAATTAATCAAATGATTGTTAAGTACTAATCACTTGTTATTCTAGTTGTACTTCAAGTATTATGGTGTTATAATTTTGCAAACCAAGAAAATGTGATCTTGTTAGAAATATTTTAAGTAAAAAATGGGATACCTTTTTTCAATCAAAATAGTAAGAGTGATGACAGGGTAAATCATGATTTTTCTTATATAACACATCATTAATTGTTGAGCCTGTCATACTTTTATTGGACAGGGTAAATCATGATACTTTTTCTTATATTGGGCACATTAATCAAAATGACAATTCAGTGAAATTTGATTAATTCTTAATTAACTCCAATTACATATATGGATTCAAAGTGAAATCCTACATCACTTGGGATTTTACCATGTAATTGGATTTCATAAAATGAATTGAATCCACTTTATTTAAAGCCCAAGTCCCATGTTTGCTTAGTCCTATAAAGCTTTAATACTTGCAATTGTAAATGATCAAAAAGTCTCAAGTACTCCTTCGTCTTTAATCAAAGGTCTCGGGTTCGATCTTTTTGAGTATGGAGTCACTTTTGTAACGTGACTTTCCAATGCGAATTTGAATTAAGTTGGGCTTCAACACAAGTACCGTATATCATGTGGAAAACCAAAAAGAGAAGAGGATAAGTGTACTTTAATTGGGCATAAAGTTTAAGAAACATAAAAAAAAATAAAAAAAATTGTGGTCTTAAATATAAGTTATAGAAATACATATGTTATTATTAATCATCTCGTTAAGGTACAAATAAAAAGTAAAAATTTAAATTATTTCAAAATATAGGTATGTATTTTCTTTTACAAAAATTGAAACTTATGGAGTATATTTTTTTGTTATATTAAAGCTACCAAGAAAAATTCTTAAAAATCTGTCGTGATTCAAAAAACAATATTCACAACAACACATTTTTGTTTTAGTTGTAAGCTCATTATAAACAACTCTTCACCCTAAATCCAACATATATTATATATCTCCAAGAAAGAACATTCTTCACAACAACACATGTTTTCTACCATTTAGATGCAAATTATCTACAACTAGCTAGGCTGTACATTTCACTTCATTGGCAATGAACAATTGTACTATTTCTTTTGGTAAATGATTTATTTTGAGTTCGGAGACAAAGGGATCATTTTTTCCTCTAAAATGAGATAAAGAGTCACTTATTTTTTATTTAGCCAAAATGGACTTATCGCTCAGTTTTGAGACATAATTTAACTGATAGCAGGCGGCCGTCTATTTTTTTTTCCTTATCTCGCGCACGCTGGAGGAGTGGAGGGATTTGTGGTTTAATTTTTTTTTTTTTCTTTCTCGCTCGTAGTTGAGCAAATCCTTTTTTTTTTTTTTAGTGGACTCACTTAGAGTTGAGCAACTCATTGTTTCTGATATTTTTTTAAAAACAAAAGACAAGTTTAAAGACAATTTTTTTATGACAAGTAAATAAAAAGTAATTTCATAACATTTATCTTGCTGCATTCTGCTTTGTGTTTACTCTTGTATATTTGTGAAGAAAATGTTAATATTGGAGATTTAGTGAATCAGGAAACTCCATTAATGGAGAATATCTGGAACTCGAAGTAAGAGAGAAGAGATGGTTTGTGAAATTTCCAATTCTGATTGATTCTTACTGACTGTATACATCAATATTTATACAGAATACAAAAGGAAGAGTAAAATATCTAAAACTCTAACTAACTATTAACTAACATGACAACTGTACATAATAACAAATTCGGTTAACTAACTGACTATACTTTAATCTCAATACCCCCCTCAAGTTGGAGGCGGAATAGACATAGCCAACTTGTCCAATAAAGTGCAGTGCTTGATGCCAGTGAGGGCCTTCGTGAGTATGTCTGCTAACTGAGCAGCAGTGCCAATATGATGCAATGTTATAAGGTCTTCTTGAAGCTTGGTTCTTACAAAATGGCAGTCCACTTCAATGTGCTTGGTGCGCTCATGGAAGACAGGGTTCTTGGCAATATGAATAGTTGCTTGGCTATCACAGTGAACATGAAAGGGGTCAAGGCTAGGTATAGTCAATTCCTCAAATAACCTTTGCAACCAGACCAATTCTCCTACAACTTTCCTTAAGGACCTGTATTCTGCTTCAGCTAAGGAAAGGGAAATTGTTTCTTGCTTCTTGGACTTCCAACTAATAGGACTATCACCCAACAACACAACATAACCAGTGATAGACTTTCGCGAATCAGGGCAGACAGCCCAATCAGAATCACAATAGGCAGATACCCTGAAATCTGCAGATGAGGACATGAAAACTCCTAGAGTAGGATCTTTCTTGAGGTAGCGAAGCATATGAAAAGCAGCACACAAATGAGGCTCTCTGGGATCCTGCATATACTGGCTAAGGAATTGCACACCATAAGCCAAATCAAGTCTAGTGTTAGTAAGAAAATTGAGTTTGCCAACCAGTTTTCTATATTGAGTGGGGTCATCTAGTGCCTTTCCCTCATGTGCTCGCAGCTTAACATTAGGATCAAGGGGAGAAGACAAGGGAGTGGAGTGATCACAACCGAATTCTTTGAGGAGATCCTGTACAAACTTCCTCTGGGAAATAAGAATCCCATCATCCTTGTATAAAATTTCCAAACCCAAAAAATAGTGTAATCTGCCTAGGTCTTTGATCTTAAACTGATGATGAACGAACTTCTTGAGCTCAGTTATCTCATCAATATCTGTTCCTGTGAGCAGAATATCATCAACATACACACCTAGAAACACAGTAGATGTGCCTCTTTTTCTGTAAAATAGGGAGTAGTCATGGAGAGAATGAGTGTACCCTCTTGTGTTTAAAGCTTCAGTTAGTTTTTCATACCACTGTCTACTAGCTTGTTTCAAACCATATACTGACTTGTTGAGTTTACAGACCATGCCTGTGGTAGGAACAGACAAACCAGGAGGTATATCCATGTATACTTCTTCATGCAAATCTCCATGGAGAAAGGCATTATTAACATCAAGTTGATATATATTCCATTGTTTCTTTGCTGCAGTGGCAATGAGTGTCCTTACAGTTGTCATTTTAACAACAGGTGAGAAAGTTTCTGTGTAATCTATACCATGATACTGAGTATATTCTTTCACTACCAATCTGGCCTTATATCTCTCTACACTCTCATCTGCCTTGTGTTTGATTTTGTAAACCCACTTACACCCAATGGCCTTCTTATCAATTGGTAAGGTTGTGAGGGTCCATGTATTGTTGTCATGTGATGCATTGAATTCATGTGTCATAGTTGTTTGCCAAGCAGGGTCTGTAGTTGCCTCCTCATATGAACTAGGCTCACAATTATGAGAAACATTCATTACAAGAGACTGACTTTCAAGATTTAGAGCAGCAGGTGATATGTGGTGGTTAAGGGAAAAATGAGCATTGAGGGATGTAGGAGGTTGGGAGGAAATAACTGGATGTGTTCGATGGACATAATCAGACAAGTAAAGAGGTACTCTATGTATCCTATGAGACCTTCTAACGGCAGGTCTTGTAGGGTGGCAAATAGGTATGAAAGTATGAGGTAGAGTGGATGACATGGTGGGATTAGAAGGACCAATTGGAGAAGTAGTTAGAGTAGAAAGTGTTGGTGACAGAGGTTGATTAGTGCTGTTTATAGGACCTGGATCACTTTCTACAGGTGTGGAGGGATGGTGGTAATAAGAGTAATCAGATGAGCCTACAGAATGGAAAGGAGATGCAGGAAAATAAGTGGGATCATTGGTCATAGCAAAAGGAAAAATTGTCTCATGAAAGATAACATCCTTGGAGATATGAATTTTCTTAGTGGTTAGATTTAGCACTTTGTATCCCTTTGTACACGAAGGATATCCAATAAAGATATGGGGAACAGCTTTGGGATCAAACTTGGTTCTGTGGACTTTGGGTATAGTGGGGTAACAAAGGCAACCAAAACTCCTCAAGTTAGAGTACACAGGCTTGTGTTGATGCAAAACTTCATAAGGATATTTATTGATGAGAGAGGTGGAAAGTAGTCTGTTTATCAAGTGTGTTGCAGTTAATATGCATTCACCCCAGTACCTCATTGGGAGTTTTGATTGAAAAAGAGGGCTCTTGCTGTTTCAAGGATATATTTGTGTTTTCTTTCCACCACCCCATTTTGTTGGGGTGTGTATAGGCAGGATTTTTTGGTGAAGAATTCCTTTAGTCTGGAAAAACATGATGGACTCATTATTGGTGAACTCAAGGCCATTATCTGATCTGAATACTTTGACACTGGTGCTGAATTGGGTTTCGACCATGATGACAAAGGCTTTGATAGCATGCAAAGCATTGTTTTTACAGCTGAGAAGATGTGTCCAGGTGGCTTTACTAAAGTCATCTACCATGGTAATGAAATATTTGAAATTATCATGGGTGGCTGTGTGGTAAGGACCCCATAAATCAACATGTACCAGCTCAAAAATGCTAGTACTGTTATGAGACCTGGTAGGGAAGGGTAATTTTGATTGTCTTGCCATAGGGCAAATGGGGAAAAGAAATGGTTGTTTAGGTGAGAATTTTACAGGTATAGAAGATATGTCTTTCATTTTTGCAAAGGGAACATGTCCTAATCTATAGTGCCATAACAGGTCTGTGTTATTAACAGGAAAAGAACTAGAAGTTTTATCAACAACATTGTCTTTATTATTGATAGACATGGAATTCATTACAGCAAAATAAGAAGGACAGGAAGAAGAAATACATTTGTACTGTATTTTAGAGCTAGGAAACGAGATACAAGAAACATGTTGTCGTTTTGGATAACTAGAATTGTTCTGTTGCAAGCAATCTGAGCAAAGGAAGTATAGGCCATCATGTGCTTTACCAATCTCCAGAGGCCTCTTCAGTGAAGGGGCCTGCAGTAGACATGAAGTATTAGAGAAAGAAACGGAACATTTTAGACTGTCAGCTAAAGTATTTATGGAAATTAAGTTGAATTTAAAAGAAGGAGCATAGAGTACTTTGTACAAAGTGATCTCGGAAGTTAGACACACACTACCTATCTCTGTAATCTTAACTCTATATCCATTAGGTAGTCTGACCAAGAGAGGATAGGGTAAGGTTATCAGGTTCACAAGGAGATTTCTGTCAAAAGTCATATGGTGAGAGGCACCTGAGTCTAATATCCATAGATCAGTTCTTGTTTTGAAGCATTCACAAGAAAGTTTGTCAAAGTCAATGGAAGTAGAACAAGTAAGAGTGCCTACAAAGTTCACAACTCCACTTGTCATGTGCATAGCATTTTGATCCTCTATGGGGCTGAATTCTTTGAATTGTTGCAGCAAGTAAGCAACTTGTTCATACTGCTCTCTGGTGAGGTTGATGTTGTTGTTTCCTTGGTTATTGAAATGAGACTCTGAGGATCCATCTTGATTTCCAGGGATATCACAAGACAAACTGACAGAATTAGCAGCTATACCCTTACCCTTGTTGTTCCTATGACTTAAGTTTTGGTTGTTGTATATTTGGTTTTGGTGTTGTGGATCATGATTAGTAGGTCTGGGATTGTTAGTAGTTAGACTAGGAGGATATCCATGTAACTTGTAATACTTAACCCTGGTATGATCCGGCCCTCTGCAGTAATCACAGTAAGGTCTACCCCTAGGTGCATTGTTGGTGATGTTGGAAGAAGAGTAGTTTGTTGTAAAATTCCTTCCTCCTGATGAATTTGAGGACCCAGTAACTAATGAACTTCCTTCAACAAACAATTGATTATTTAGCTTGAACTCTCTTTGTTTTTCTTCTTGAACCAACAATGCAAAGGCTTGTGCTATAGAAGGCAATGGGTTCATCATTAAAATACTACCCCTGATTATGGTATAGACCTCATTTAACCCCATATGAAACTGAATTAGGCGCCTATCCTGCTCTGCCTTTTGAAGATTAGTTTAAGCTCCACAAATACAAACACAATTGCACTGACTGGTAATGCATAAACTGTTAAGTTCTTCCCAGAGTTTCTTCATTCTAGTGTAGTATGTGGTGATATCGAGAATACCTTGACTAAGATCGTTGATCTCTTTCTGAGTTTGGTACAATTGTGCTCCATTCGTCTAATCGTAGCGATCTTCTAGCTCTGTCCATAATTCAAAAGCATCACCCACATATTCGACACTATCCGCAACTTCTCTACCCAGTGAATTAAGAATCCACGATGTGACCATATCGTCGCATCTCACCCATTGACGATAAGTTGGATCAGTTTTAGGTGGGCGTTTGCATTCACCATTGATGAAAATCAATTTGTTTTTCATGGACAAAGATCAGAGGACATTTCTTCGCCAGGAATGAAAACCAGTTCCATCGAAAGGGACAAGTACAAGTACCACACCAGGACTATCAGATGGATGAATTTAGAGGTGACTGTTTGTATCAATTTCAGTAGACGATCCCGTATTAATTCCAGTAGACGATCCCTCATTCGTGAGCTCCACCATGATGAAGTAGTTATTAGAGAGAAAAAAAATACCAATTGAAAAGAGAAGAGAATTAGATCAATAAGAGAAATAGATCTGGAATTGAAAATCTCAAAATCGATGACGCAAAGACAACTAAGAAGGAGTGTAAAGGGAAGGAACAGAACGTCCAAGCTCTGATACCATGTTAATATTGGAGATTTAGTGAATCAGGAAACTTCATTAATGGAGAATATCTGGAACTCGAAGTAAGAGAGAAGAGATGGTTTGTGAAATTTCCAATTCTGATTGATTCTTACTTCTTACTGACTGTACACATCAATATTTATACAGAATACAAAAGGAAGAGTAAAATATCTAAAACTCTAACTAACTATTAACTAACATGACAGCTGTACATAATAACAAATTCGGTTAACTAACTGACTATACTTTAATCTCAATAGAAAAGAAGTGTTCATTGTATTGACATTTGACAGTATTGCTGATGTATTTGTAACTAAAGCAAAGAGGACATGTCCAAAACATAGTGGAATCATGTACTAAACAATCCAAACTCAATGTTACCATTAACATACATAACTTAAAACAAATTCAACCTCAATATTTTGGGTTGATTCTTGTAAATATATAGAATAACTGGAAATCGAAATGATGCTAAATATAACAGGAAGTAATATATATATACTCGCTAAGAATTATTTTTCCTTGAATGATGGATTCCCTGGTTCATGGTTTTTAATCATCCATTCCCATCAATGATGGATATACTTGAGTATTGAAATGGACTGCAAAACATGTGATCTGTGAAAGAATCTGAATTCTGAGAGTCCAACCCAAAATGTTAAGGCAATGGGTGGGGTGGATGGGACTGGTCCACGAGCTAAAATATTTCTATGAAGATTCTACCTCTTACAGACCAACTATTCTTTCTACACCAAGTTTCAGGCCAAGATCACAACGGTACCCAATAGAATGTCAAGTTTCACAATGTATCATCAGAAATCGGTTGGTATTACCAGTAGTATGTATGTCCAATCAATAAGAAAAATGCATATTATAAACAACAACAACGTTTACAAACTCAGCTTTCAGAAATTTATTTGATCATGGGGAAGCAATATCCTCTCTGGTACAGCTAACAGATGTGAACATAGTGCTTAGCTTTGAAAAGAAAAAAAATGGAGGAATCCCCAATAATCAGCCACCATAAGGCCGGGACCCTATCTTGGGCACATATGTATTTCTCAATGTATTCAGAAACATCAGAATGTTCAATACAAGATCTAGGCATATAACTCGTCAACATTACACTCTTTTAGATAAATAATGGGTTTTTGTTCTGTTACACGATGATCAATACAACAATATCATGATCTACGCTAACAACTAATCATAATAGGTGTCTGAAATGCTCTTTGACTTTTTTGGACATGCTACACATACCAAGGATACATATAATTCCTGATTTACCTCTCATGCTCTGCATGTAAATTTGAAATTTTTGCCTGAGTTGTTTCATTGCTTGTTCAACTTTTGTTTGCTTGAGTTGCTCTGTTTCGAATCTAACATATTTTATTCTGTCCCAATATTTTTTTCCCTTGATAGACCATACAGGTGATTGAGGATCCTGCTAACTAAACCAAAAAAAAAACTGCAAATAAATATCACAATAATAACTCTAAAAAATAATTAGCTAGTCAATAATGTTGTTATTTGCTAAATGTAAATTAATTTTGAGTACCGTATAACAAACGAGCATCTCAACACCTACCTCCATTGCTTTCTCGTCGCTAACAGGCTTAGTGTAGTATCTCTGGAATAGAGAGAGAGAGAGAGAGAGAGAGAGAGTTAATAGGCTAAAACTGAAATTACTACTAATTAATTAACCTACCTGACCAAATTTGATGACGGATTAATGGAATCTGGTGCAATGCAAGACGTACGCCACCATTTATCATGCTAGAAGCTAAATGCTTTTGTCATAATATCAACTGTAGCGTGAAAAAAACGTCTTAACGGTGCCACCATACTACAACAATTGTGAATCTGAAATCACAAACTAATAGAGTAAAGAATATAAAATCAGAAGAGATTGGAATAGTAATTTTAGGACTTGGGTTGGGTCCATAGAAAGGCCAAAGCCAAACAAGAACAGGATCAGGTTTAGGGATCTTCTAACACTTTTCCTTTCCTGACCACAGCTTTTATGTTAAGAGAAACAAGTGAGCTGAAGTTTCTGTTAATAATGAAAACATCAGGAGGAGGTTTGCTTCAAAGTTTCACTTTACAAGTACTACCTCCAGGCTCCAACCCCATAACTTGGTAAAAAGCCTTAGCTCTTCTCTTCTCTAACCGATCTTCAAGCATTATTGGGGATATCAGAAACAAATTGCCATTTCACTTTCAAGGTTACAAATCATCTGCACTAATTTTAGAAAAATATGTAGAATTTGCAACTCTAAGATGATGCCAAAAGTTTAGGATAGTCTTCACAAATAAATTTTGGCAATTTCAATTTTTCATATCCCATTATTTTGTCAATTGTTGACTAGTATAAAATACAAAGGACACATGCATGTATATGAAGATTTACTAAAATCCACAAACTAACATTACCTTCAGCCATTTGAATGTATATGAAGATTCATAAATATTATTTCTCACTTGACTTTCTTCCTAGAACTGAATTTTTTAAGCTCCCATCCTTTAATTTCTTATACATTTAGTTATAATTCACAAGCCTTGAGTACCAGGTTAAATTTTCTTGCCAAATATTATCGGTGAACAATGGTAAAAAATTATTGTTTAATAACTTGAAGTTATGATCTAACAAGACCATATGCTTTTGATGCCATTTTAATATGCAATTCATTATCCATCAGAACTAATACACGACTTTAACTTTGATATATATAATTTTTGTTCATGATCAGTATAGCTTACTGGCAATCTTAAATGAATTAGACACCTGGGGTTTCTCATTGCTCAACAAGGAGAATTTCGAAAGGAGGTAATACAACTATCTCCTTAGAGTGAGAAGCACTTAATTGTTGTCACTTCAAACCGATGGTAAAGCATTCCAAAGTAGTTGCATTACACCATTCTTTCCATCAAGAGGTAATGAAAACATAACTACCCTTCAAATTTGTAATTTTAAATAAAACACCCTCAATAAGTAAATCCCACAAAATCCTTGATATCTAGCAATTCCAATGAATATGGTATTAAAATAAATCTGGTATATAACATAAGAACTTTTTATTTTGTAAAACTTGTGTAAGATCTCAAGGTTTTTATGCTAGCTTTGTTAATTACTGTAAAGGAACTTGGAAAGTGTATTAATGTGCCTTAGTTCAGTTAGTAATTTTGTTAGATAGCTAAGCTGATTTAATTATGTAATGTGATTAGTTGGTTAGTTAGTGATTTGTTAATAGTTAGTTAGAGCTGACTTGGCAAGGTGTATAAATGTAACAACTTGAGTTCACTATTCAATACAAGATAATATTTCCCAAAGTCATGTAACTTCAATTTCTCTCTGCAGGTTTTTCTTCATCTTCACACACATTGTATTTACTTCAATCATCATGGTATCAGAGCTATCGACAGTGCAAATCACAAGAGATTTCTTCACGTTTAACAAAGAAATATAAGAGATTTGCAGATCGATCCAATTTCTTTTTGAGAAGAATCGTAGGAGTTTTGCAATTTGTTTCTGATTTCGTCTTTAATTTGTAGGAGTTTTGCAGTTTATTTTTTAATTTCGTCTTCCTTCAATGGTGATTCCTTCTAATGGTGATAATTCAGCTGATTCGACGACATCGGTGACAATCGATCATCATCATCCTTTATTTCTGCATCCGTCTGATGCACCTGGTTTCTTATCTGTGGGAATCATACTTACCGAATCTGATAACTACACGCTATGGAGTAGAGCAATGAAATTGGCTTTGCTTGGTAAAAACAAATTAGGATTTATCGATGGATCTGTTAGTCGTGATCAATTCGAAGGAGATTTGGCGCGATTGTGGGATCGTTGTAATGCCATTGTTGTTTCGTGGATCACGAGTAGTGTTGGAAAGGATCTGCTAGGAGGTATTCTTTTTTGCTCAAACACTCATTTGAATTGGGAGGATTTACGTGAAAGATTTGACAAAATCAATAGCTCTAGGACTTTTCAATTGCATAAGGAGATTTTCACCTCTATTCAAGGTGTTTCATCAGTGTCTGTTTACTATTCTACACTCAAGGATCTGTGGGATGAATACGATTCGATCATACCACCACCTTCATGTAATTGTCCTAAATCGAGAGAATTGGAACATTTACAGTATCAAAGAGTACTTCAATTTCTAATGTGTTTAAATGATCATTATGGTCAAGCTAGAAATCAAATATTGATGATGCAACAGGTGTCTATTGTCAATCAAGTGTATGCAATGATTAATCAAGACGAGAGTCAGCGAATTGTTGCAGGTTCAGGTCGAGTCCTACACGACAATACACATCCAACAGCCATGTTTACAAAGCAAAATAATGGATTTCCATCCAAACATAAGAAACCTTACAATCCAAATGCACATTGTGATCACTGCCACATAAAGGGACATCTAAAGGTTGATTGTTTCAAGCTAATGAAATGTGATCACTGCCATCACACTGGACACCTCAAAATTAATTGTTACAGGCTCCATAGATATCCATCAGATTTTAAGGGGAAGAGGGCAACTGCCAATGCAGTAGCGGCCCTGTTTTAGACAACACACACTGTTTTTTTGATAATGCAGGTCAACAGGAGTGGACTCTACAACACACTCATTTTACTTAACCACAACAGCAGCAGCACCACCAATTTCCAATAACTACAGTTTACTCCTCATCAACATCAACAACTCCTTAACATGCTTAATAGGACCAGCATTGAAGATCTTGAAGGGAATTCTAGTGGTTGTGCTAACATGGCAGGTAATATTCTTCCTCACCAGGATACCTCTGTGAAGTGGATAATTGACACAGGTGCTTCCAATCACATGTTAGGAGATCATAAACACTTACAAAGTACAGGTTTGATAGAGAGTGCAGGACATGTGCAATTACCAACAGGTGCTTCAACTATAGTTTCTCATGTTGGTGATTACCACTTAAGGGAAGGTGATGTTCTTAAAAATGTCCTTTGTGTGCTAGCCTTCAAGTTTAATCTCATATCGGTCTCAAAACTGACAAATGAGTTAAATTGTAGTGCTACTTTCTTTCCAAATTGTTGTATCTTTTAGGACCTCACATCTGGGAAGGTGAGAGGGATTGGAAAAGAAGAGAATGGGTTATACATTCTGAATTCAAAAGCTGAAAATAATGCAGCAAAGTGTTTGGTTGCGACAACACAATCAGGAGCTGATGCAGTGACCTGGCATTAT
The DNA here is from genome assembly GCF_019186545.1 of Solanum stenotomum. NCBI lineage: Eukaryota > Viridiplantae > Streptophyta > Magnoliopsida > Solanales > Solanaceae > Solanum > Solanum stenotomum. Next base: position 7,475,740 of record NC_064283.1, read on the forward strand.
AGGTTATGTCATATACCAATGAGTGTCTTAAAGAAGATACCTATGTTTCATGCTAATAAAACTTTTGAAGTTAATAATTGTGAAGTTTGTCCCATTGCAAGACAAACTAGACTGTCATTTTCACATAGTGTTAGTAAAGCTACTTCTATTTTTCAATTGTTGCATATGGATGTTTGGGGACCATATAAATTGGAAACACATGATGGAATGAGATATTTCTTGACAATTGTTGATGATTATTCTAGATGGACATGGATTTTTTTATGAGACTTAAATCAGATGTTCTTACCTTGTTAAACAATTTTTTTCTTCAAGTGGAGACTCAATTTGACAGGAAAATTCAAATAGTAAGGTCTGATAATGTGGCTGAGTTTTTTTAACCATGGTTGTAGAGAGTTGTTTCAGAACCATGGTGTAATTCATAAAAGTTCTTGTCCATATACACCACAACAAAATGGTGTAGTGGAGAGGAGGCATAGGCATATCTTAGAAACTGCAAGGGCAATTAAGTTTCAAAGTGGTTTACCTGACAAATTTTGGGGATTATGTGTGGAGGTTGTTGTGTATGTTTTAAATAGGATACCTTCCACTGTACTACAAAATAAGTCTCCTTATGAGGACCTATATAACAAGGCACCCTCATTGTTTCATATGAGAGTAATAGGCTGCCTATGTTTTGCTACTTGCCTTACACAGAAAGACAAGTTTAGACCAAGAGCTATTAGGTCTATACTTGTTGGTTATAGTTCCTCCCAGAAAGGATACAAGCTTTATGATCTTGAGAATAGATTATTTTTTGTGAGTAGAGATGTTGCTTTCATGGAGACTATATTTCCTTTTAAAGAAAGTCTGACTGACCAACAGAGCTATTTAAAAACACATTATCAACTTTGTTATAATGGCTTAGTTTCTCAACAGCCTTCAAGTTTTCAGCCTCACCTGCACATTGATGACACAGTGGTACCTAGGATGCCTACTGAAGAACATGTTGAATGTCCTTTACAAATGCCTCAGTTGACTCCTCCTGAACCAGCAGTATTGCCTGTACGAAAGTCCACTAGACAATCCAAACCTCTCATATGGCATAAGGATTATGTGACTAGAGCTGGTTCAACCAAATGTTTGTACTCTATTGCATCAAGCATAGATTATACTGGTTTATCAGCTAAATACCAAAGTCTTGTGTCAAAGCTATCCGCAGAAGTAGAACCACATAGTTATGCAGAGGCTACCAGTGATCAGAGATGGGTACAAGCCATGAAAACAGAAATACAGGCCTTGGAAGACAACCATACTGGGAAGGTAGTTACACTTCCTAAAGAAAAAAAACCCATAGGGTGTAGATGGGTTTATAAGATCAACTACAAAGCAAATGGGGAGATTGAAAGACTGAAAGCAATGCTAGTCGCTAAGGGGTATAATCAGAAGGAAGGTTTGGACTATCAAGAAACATTTTCACCTATTGTTAAAATGTCTACTGTGAGAGCAGTAGTGTCCCTTGCTGCATCCAAACAGTGGGTGTTATATCAAATGGATGTGTACAATGCCTTTCTACAAGGAGATCTCTATAAGGAAGTGTTTATGACTATTCCTGATGGTATTGAAGGAATTGACTCTAGCAGTGGGAAAGTGTGCAAGTTATTCAAGTCATTGTATGGTTTGAAACAAGTTTCTCGGCAATGGAACATCAAGCTAACTTCAGCACTACTATCAATAGGTTTTAAACAAAGCACTAGAGACTACTTTTTGTTCACCAAGAAGGACAATAGGAACATAGTTATAATTTTAGTTTATGTTGATGACCTGCTGTTGACAGGGAGTGATTCAGCAATGATTCAGGACACTAAAGTTGTCTTACACAAGGCCTTCAAGATAAAAGATTTGGGAGAACTTAAGTATTTCCTTGGTATTGAATTTGCCAGACACAAGGATGGAATCTTAATGCATCAAAGGAAGTACGCCCTCGAATTGATTTCAGCTATGGGACTAGCAGGTGCTAAACCTGTGGCAACACCGATGAAAGTGAATCAAAAGCTAACTACACTGATTTTTTACCAACATGTAGCACCTACACATGAGGATAAGTCCCTAGGAGACCCTGCAGAATACCAAAGATTAATAGAAAGGTTGTTATACTTAACTACTACCAGACCTGACATAACATTTGTTGTGCAGTGCCTGAGCTAGTTCATGCATTCTCCTAAGACCACTCATATGGAAACAGCAATGAGGGTGGTAAAGTATGTCAAACATGCACCAGGTTTAAGAGTTCTAATGTCAGCAGAAAAGGGAGCACAATTGAAGGTGTACTGTGATGCAGATTGGGGTTCCTGTGTAAATAGCAGGAGATCAATTACAGGCTACCTAGTGTAGTATGGTACATCTCTTATATCCTGGAAGTCAAAAAAACAAGTCACTGTATCTAGGAGTTCAGCAGAAGCTGAGTACAGAGCGATGGCATCCTCAGTTGCAGAGGTGGTTTGGTTAATAGGATTGCTGCAGGAACTCAGGGTAGATTGGATGACTCTAATCTCTTTATTTTCTGATAGTAAATCAACCCTACAGATTGCTGCAAATCCAGTGTTCTATGAAAGGACTAAACACTTGGACATTGATTGCCATTTCACCAGAGAAAAGATTCAAGATGGTATAATCACTACTGCGTATATACCATCAGCAGATCAACCTACAGATATGTTTACTAAAGCACTTGGAAGATGTTCACATAGTCATCTTATGTCCAAGCTAGGCATGAAGAATATCTTCATAGCTCCTATCTTGAGAGAGGGTGTAAAGGAACTTGGAAAGTGTATTAATGTGCCTTAGTTCAGTTAGTAATTGTGTTAGATAGCTAAGCTNTTCCAATGAATATGGTATTAAAATAAATCTGGTATATAACATAAGAACTTTTTATTTTGTAAAACTTGTGTAAGAGCTCAAGGTTTTTATGCTAGCTTTGTTAATTACTGTAAAGGAACTTGGAAAGTGTATTGATGTGCCTTAGTTCAGTTAGTAATTCTGTTAGATAGCTAAGCTGATTTAATTATGTAATGATATTAGTTGGTTAGTTAGTGATTTGTTAATAGTTAGTTACAGCTAACTTGGCAAGGTGTATAAATGTAACAACTTGAGTTCACTGTTCAATACAAGATAATATTTTCCAAAGTCATGTAACTTCAATTTCTCTCTGCAAGTTTTTCTTCATCTTCACACACATATTGTATTTGCTTCAATCAACAATTACCCCCAAACATTTTGTGGGTCAATAAGTTTTCTAGGTTTTTGAGAGATTAGGAAGTAGGTCTAAGCTAACGTTTTCCAAATATTATTTGGGTGAAATTTCACCATGTATTTGGTCTTAGTATTTGAAAAATATATTTTAAACTTTTTTTAGAAAAATATGATTTATACCCATAAGTTCTAAAAACTATCAAAACTAGTCATAAGTTTGTATTACAAGTAAATTGGATCTTCGCGCAACAAATAATAAGTAGTGTCCATGACACTGGAACAATGTGATAGTTTGGAGTGAGTGCAACAAGCATCATTCCATACATCGTGAAGTAGATGTTGACATCCAATTTTGACCCTCCTCAATACAAATTAATTATTTCGAGCCTCTCCAATATCAAACGATTTAAAATAATTAATTTTTATATAAAAAAAAAATTCAAAATACTTCGCAAGTTATTTTAAAATAATTTTAAGACGCTTTCATAATTTTTAAGTAATATATATTTCTACACAAATATGTATATAATTACCATATTTTATGAATATTCAAAAATCGTTTCCAAAAAGAGTTTGTTTTAATTAAATAGTCAATTAAATTAATTTGGTTTAAAGTATACTTATAAGTTATTTAGTTTATTAGTTTAATTATCCTTATTTTATGTTATTTTATTTTATTTTATTTGTTGATTTGAAAAGTGCATTTTATTAATTTACGTTCTTTAAGTTTTTGGTTGTAGTTTAAGTTAATCAGTTTATAATCGAATTAATTATTTTATTTCGTTAAGATTAAGAAGTTTGTAAATTAATTATATTAATTCATTCTATTTAATTATTAGCCGAACTTGTCCAAATTAACCAAGTTCGGCTATATTTGTAATTTTAAATTGGCTAATTTTGCAACTCATTTGGCCAAGTCTTAAATTACAAATCCAATCCCTTCCTTACAAATTATTTCAACCCTTTCAGCCCAACTTCGGGCCTTACTTTCAGCAAAATAACTGATCCAACAATACAATATCAATACTAAATACTAAAGGAACCCAGCATATTCCTCTAGCCCATTTTCCATTTTTTCTTCACCCCAATTCCATTACTTCCCGACCCGGCCCACTTTATTTTTTCTCTTCAAGAACTCAGATGCTCAAGACGCTATCAACTTCCAAGCCTCACGATTCCAACAGTGAAGCAACGCCTTCAACATCTCCAAACGACGTCGATTTTTCTGTCAAAACACACGGAGCAGCGAGGAACAGAGACAGTACACTACAAGTTTTGTCTCCTTCCTCCCGTCCCTCTCAGACCGTCCCTATTGCAGCACCAAAAGCAGGCAGTAACTCAGTCTTTGGGGCTGTGGGATCGATCCACGTCGCGCCCCAAGGACAATGAACCGATCAAAGCCGTTTGTTCTCCCTTTCCTCTTTCGGAATGAGGCGAAAATTTCAGAAAAGGATGTTTGGCTTAAATGGTGAAAAATTTTGAGTTTTGAAATTGAATTTGGGCCCTCGTTTCTGTCCCTTTGGGATCCCTTTCCCCTTATTTTTGAAACCTACTTTTCCTTTATATATATATATATATTTGCTCTTATTCACTGTGAAGGGGGGGGGGGGATTTTGTGAAAAAAGTGGGCAGATTTTTAGTTAGAAATTCTCTACTAAGGCAGGGGGTTGGAAAAAAGTTGGAAGAAACAGACGAAAATACAGTGAGGGAGACACAAGAAAATTTGAAACTACAGAATATAAATTGGGAAAAGCATATAGGGTGATAGTGTTCATATTGCTGAAGTTTTTGGGTCACTTGTTTTGAATCCAAGTTTTCCGTTGGAGTTTCTCACTTGTGGTGTTGGGAGGCTCCTGTCCAGCTCGTTCGGTCCTCAGTTCGCTGTCCGGAAGGAGGTAATTTCTTTCCTCAAATTTGTTATGTTTGCTCTAGCCGATTTAAGCTCTCTATTTGAATGCTCCTAAGTTATAGTTTAGCTTTTCACGTAGAATGGTTGATTGTTTAATTAAATTATATGCTCTTGCTGAAATCTCGGCTACTGTTTTATTAAAGTATGGCTGAAACTCTCTAGTGTTTTGTTCGTTTTGGTCGACTGTTAGCATTTTTGTTGTCTTCGTTACCTCAAGTGTTGAATCTGCTATGATTTCTTAATTTATCTCCTTGTTATTTATCAAATTGTGTAGTCTATAACTGCTTGGATCTCATTGTCATCATGCTCGAGTAATGCAAAATTTGATCTGTGAGGTGTGATTATAGCTTTGATAAGATGTGGTGTTTTATGTTAAGGTTTCATTTTAGCTCTTAATATCCTGTTTTAGCGCTTTGTTTTGAAACTAAAATTACCCTTTGTATTTAATGTAGTTATGTTATGTTACATGATGCATGGTCAATTTGAATATGGGTTTGTCTTGAAAATCGTCTTTGTTCACTAATTGCTTTCATCCATGTGAAAAATGTAGGCTGTTTTACCTATTGTTTGTTGAATATGACAACTTATTTTCTCCATTTTTCAATCTCATGATTATTCTATTGTTCCGTATGTCGTGTTTGAATTGGATTCACGTCTCCGTTTTGTCCAGATTTTAGTTGAAAAATGCTTCAGTTCTTGGCTTTTCTTTCAACATGGATTCTTGTTTCCCTTTTTCTACTTGTCTCTATCTTTAACCTGTTCAACAGATATGTTTGGCCAGCTTAGTGATTGATCGGAAGTAGCCAGTGTCTATTGTTTTCCTTAGAATAAAATTGTAGCTTTCGTTTGAGTCATTGAAGTATTTGCTAATTGTTCAATGCTTTGCAGCTTAGAAATCAATTTTCCAGTATGTCCTTTTGCTAGTTAAAACATGGTAATCTCATTTATTCCATTTAGATTACAATAATTCTTCAATATGGAATACATGTTTCCATGATTAGCAGAATATGCTTCTTTCCAGTTTATATGTTATGGTTTCTTTTCTTTAAATTTTGGTGCATATGTTGTTTGGCAGTGATTCATGCCTTTGTTTGTCTCGGTTTTAGATAAATTCATTGTGGTTGAATCAATTGTTCAAAATTTGATCATATGGCTTCTTCATTTAAAGAAAATGTTCAGATCGTTTGTGCCTTCTTTGAGATTCCAACAAGTTGTGTAAATTCATTCATTGATGCCATTTTCCCTTGCATTTTCACATTTTTGGTTTAATTTACAGCTCATTGATGTCTTATTTAATTATTGTATAGTCATTTTAATTCCTTATTATTTTTCTTTTGTTTTCATGTGAAATATGTCCGAGTTCATCATGAACTCATCTTCCTCCTTTGCATTTCGAGAGAGCCATAAAGGCTTAAATCACTTTCTTCCGAGTCGGCCAGCAATTGGAATCAAGGAAATGGTCCCCAAAAAATTGACGAACAGGAATTGGAGCGAAAAATGAGAAATTGGGCCTAAATTCCCCGAAATTAAGTTTTTTTTTTTTTTTGTATTTTGTTATTTTGGGCCTAAGCCCACTTATTTGCTATACTTGTTAGTTCTTAGGACAGGTGCAGGTGACTCAAATGGGCCCAAGTATTGGTTCAGGCGGACAAAAAACCAAACTTGGGGCCAACTCTCTTTCCCTCTCTACTTTACTGTGTTCATTTTACTTGTTAGTATTTGTCGTTAATCTTAAGGTTGAACAATTCGAATCCCCGTAAGACGCCCGTTGTGTTTTATCAATTTAGCTAAAATCGATCATCCTTAATTAGACTTAAAGAATAATTTTTTGCAAAAAGTAGCTCACTTAGATAATATTTAAATCTTTCCCCTTTTAAAATAGTTCTAATTATAAAAATAGTTCAATCTCGTAATTTAAGTCAAGTTAAATTATTTTAGCCAAATAATTAATTGTTGGATAACCGCGTATTAGCGGGCATTTCAGGTGCTTTAAATCCCTTCTCGAAATGCTAATAAGAACCCCGAACCCTTTTGAACATTTTCATTAGATTTCTGTTTTAATCTTTTGAAAAAATAGTTTTCTTGATTTTTTCTAAAGAATTAAGTGGCGACTCTAAACCAGTAAAATATATATTTTTTAAATAAAACAGTAGACAAAGCACATGACTTTGTTACCTTGAGTTGATTGTTCATCATTTTCATCAACAACCATATCATCACTTTCATATTCATTGAATATTTTATCACTACTTTGGTGTTCACGTAAAAAATTATGTAATACAACGCAAACAATTACTATAGAGGGTGTTTTTGTAAAAGATAAAAGTTTAGTGTAAAATTTCAATTTTTAAAAGATCCCAAATAATGAGATTTGGCCCAAATACTAGAAAAAACTAGTATTTGGGAATTTGAGATATTTGTCAAATAATGACAAATTGTATGGACAAACACTATTTGCCAAAATTTTCTCTAAATATTACTTGGGAAATCCCTTAATTATATTTTTGTTGGATTTAATCTTTAACTATTTTAAAAATTATCAATTTTAGTCCCTTAGTTATACACTTATCGTTTTTAGTCCTTTTAGTATTCAAGGTCCCTTAATTATACACTTACTGGTTTAATTTTAGTCCTTTAAGTATTCAAAAATAAAAAAAAAATTTTAAACAAAAATCCTCAACAAAAATAAGTAAAAGCAAGAGGGACTAGGTCTTACCTTGTCGATCCGATGAGGTAACAGACTTTTACTAATTAACAAGCATGAAGAAAATAAGAATTCAAAAACTTATCAGGTTTTATCTTTGTTCATTTTTTTATACAAATAGCTTTTGTTTATATTAACAGAACTCTTTGTGAAATTAAATCTTTAACCCATTTCTTAAGTTGTTTATTTATTCCCGCTACTATTTCTTTAAATTATTCTTATGAAAAACACAATAATCTCAACAATTCAAAATAAAATTAGTGAGTAAAGAAGATACAGATAACTACCTTTACAGATTGGAGATTCTCGTCTCTAAGTTCCCGATAGAACCTTCTCTTTACTCAAGAATATTTGTAATTCTCCTATTAGGCACACTTCAAACACTGCTTCTCTGTTGTACTTAGTCTATTATCAAATGGAAAAAATTGAAATTTATTAATCATTCGTATGTTCATTCAGATTCAGACGTCTTAATCTTAATGAAAATAAAGGAGGCCTTAATCTAGAATATATTTCAACCAAACTGCTAACGGCAAGTTAACGTGTACCCTTCATTAATTACCTAAGTTTTTTTTTTTTCTTTACAAAAAAACACCCTACAAATGAGCAAACTGACGCCTACAATTATCCCCACAACGACGCTTCAAACTCTTTCATAACCGTTGTAACTATTCCAACACTTGTTTCTACTTATTAAACACTAGGGATCATTTGGTTTGAATACTAGTTATGATGGAATTAATTATGGTGGGATAAGTTATATTGAGATAAGTTATGCTGGGATAAGTTACGTTGGGATTAGTTTTTATTGCTTGTTTGATTCGTCATATTCAAACTAAGATTCATTGTATAATTTTTGAGAATAAGTTGTTTGTTTACAAAAATACCCTCACCTTATTTAGTTTTTTTTTTACATTTTATTTGCAAGCTTTAGTTATTCATTCTTCAAAATAAAATTTCCATCTTATTTAGTTTAAATATTTTTGTGTGTGCATTTCCATGATTGTGCCGTATGTTTAAAATTTAAACTTCATCTTATTTAACTTAAAAATTAAACTTTCATCTTATCTAGCTTAAAAATAAAATGTTCATCTTATTTAGCTTAAAAATAAGATTTTGATCTTATTTAGCTTTAAAATAAAACTTTCATCTCATTTAGTTTAAAAATAAAACTTTCATCTTATTTAGTTTAAAAATAAAACTTTTATTTTAAGTTTATTAAAGTAAAAGAAAATTTATTATTAAAGTTATCTACATTTTAATTATAGATAAAATATAATTTTTAAGTGAGTAATAAACTATTTAATGAAAAAATTGTAATTTAGTAGTGGAGTGAACATTTTAAGAGAAATAAAAATATGAATAAACATACTAATTATGCAAATAAATTCAACTTATAATATATTCATAAATAAAAATTGTATTTATAAAATGTAAATTTTTAATAGAAAAATATAGTTATCATAAAAACAACGAATAATTAAGGTTGTGAATGTTATTATGTTGTTAAAAATTATGTTAATATGTATGAATGTAAAAGTGGTGTATAATAGAGAGTTTAAGGGGAGTATTTTTGTTAATTTACACACTTTATCCCAGGATAACTTATCCTGGGATTACTATACCACCCCAGTGAGGGATAACTTATCCAAAGACTAATTGTTANATATTCATTGAATATTTTATCACTACTTTGGTGTTCACGTAAAAAATTATGTAATACAACGCAAACAACTACTATAGAGGGTGTTTTTGTAAAAGATAAAAGTTTGGGGTAAAATTTCAATTTTTAAAAGATCCCAAATAATGAGATTTGGCCCAAATACTAGAAAAAACTAGTATTTGGGAATTTGAGATATTTGTCAAATAATGACAAATTGTATGGACAAACACTATTTGCCAAAATTTTCTCTAAATATTACTTGGGAAATCCCTTAATTATATTTTTGTTGGATTTAATCTTTTAACTATTTTAAAAATTATCAATTTTAGTCCCTTAGTTATACACTTATCTTTTTTAGTCCTTTAAGTACTCAAGGTCCCTTAATTATACACTTATTGGTTTAATTTTAGTCCTTTAAGTATTCAAAAACTTTTTTTAAAAAAACAAAAATCCTCAACAAAAATAAGTAAAAGCAAGGGGGGCTAGGTCTTACCTTGTCAATCCTATGAGGTAATAGACCTCTACTAATTAACAAGCATGAAGAATATAAGAATTCAAAAACTTATCAGGTTTTATCTTTGTTCGCTTTTTTTATACAAATAGCTTTTGTTTATATTAACAGAACTCTTCGTTATATTAAATCTTTAACCCATTTCTTAAGTTGTTTATTTATCCCCGCTACTTTTTTAAAAATTATTCTTATGAAAAACACAATAATCTCAACAATTCAAAATAAAATTAGTGAGTAAAGAAGATACAGATAACTACCTTTACAGATTGGAGATTCTCGTCTCTAAGTTCCCGATAGAACCTTCTCTTTACTCAAGAATATTTGTAATTCTCCTATTAGGCACACTTCAAACACTGCTTCTCTGTTGTACTTAGTCTATTATCAAATGGAAAAAATTGAAATTTATTAATCATTTGTATGTTCATTCAAAGCTTACCTTATTTAGAAAAGGAGAAAGGGCTTTTTTATAGATGTTGAGGTTGAGTAAGGGGGGCGGAGCTTGAAGAGCGAAGCTAGCCGCGCTAGCCTAGCAATGTATTTCAGCAGCAAGCTACGGTTCAGATTCAGACGTCTTAGTCTTAATGAAAACAAATTAGGCCTTAATCTAGAATATATTTCAACCAAACTGCTAACGGCAAGTTAACGTGTACCCTTCATTAATTACCTAAGTTTTTTTTTTCTTTACAAAAATACACCCTACAAATGAGCAAACTGACGCATACAATTATCCCCACAACGACGCTTCAAACTCTTTCATTACCGTTGTAACTATTCCAACACTTGTTTCTACTTATTAAACAGGGCCTGTTTGGAAGACACCCTGGTAATTGAATTTGGTGTAATTGGTGTAATTACACTGTCTTGTCATGTTTGAAAGGACAGGTAATTACTTGGTCAGCAGGTAATTGGTGTAATTGGCAGGGGTAATTACACTCTACAATTCACAGGCAGAGACCGTGAATTGCTGGTAATTACCACCTTATTACTTTTTTATTTCTATTTTAATTTTTTTGTTTTAATTTTTTTTACTTCTATTATTTTAAGTTCTTATTTTAATTTTATTATTCTAAAAATTTGTAAAAGTTTATTTTTTATTTTATATAATTATATTTCATTTTCTTCTTATTCTCAACCTTACTTTACGTGATTCTATGTAATTTTATTTCTTTATGCCATGCTTATTTTTTATATTCTAATTTTTAAATTAAAATAGAATTTATTGTTAAGTAAGTTATAGACTTACGTTTTCTTTATTAAGAAAAACTAAAACTAAATCATACTTATTGCTATGTTGAAATTTATTATAAGAGTATTATGTTAAAATTTTTGTTTTGATAACTTATGTTATATTTTCAGTTTCATTTGTTTTAGTAATATTGAATCTACATTGCACGTCATTTTTTAATTAGAGTTGATAAATTATATTTTTGTCAAACATTTAATAATTTATGACATTTTATTTATATATTATTCTTTTTATCAAACATGCATTTCACGATGTTCGTAGAAACTTCATACTTTTAGTTGTTACGATCAATTCAATTGAAATATATTAATTTGAAAAAATATAAATCAATTATTTTTTTATAAATATTAGTTACAGAAAATATGTTTATTAATTAATATATTTTCAAAAAAGAATATATATCTTAAATATTTAATTTAATGTCAAGTTTCTTATTTGTCTAGTATAAATTTTAAATAATTAATTTTTTTATTTTAAAATTTTATTATAATTTTATGATTGCAATTGTGCATCCAAACAGAACATGTGTAATTACAATGTAATTACACTGTGGCAACCAAACAGGTCAGTGTAATTACTAGACAGTGTAATACTAGGCTGGTAATTACTACCCTAGTAATTACACCAATTCCAATTACCAGGTGACTTTCCAAACAGACCCTAAGGGATCATTTGGTTTGAATACTAGTTATGATGGGATTAATTATGGTGGGATAAGTTATACTGAGATAAGTTATACTGGGATTAGTTACGTTGGGATTAGTTTTTATTGCTTGTTTGATTTGTCATATTCAAACTAAGATTCATTGTATAATTTTTTAGAATAACTTGTTTGTTTACAAAAATACCCTCACCTTATTTATTTATTTTTTACATTTTATTTGCAAGCTTTAGTTATTCATTCTTAAAAATAAAATTTCCATCTTATTTAGCTTAAATATTTTTGTGTGTGCATTTCCATGATTGTGCCGTATGTTTAAAATTTAAAATTCATCTTATTTAACTTAAAAATTAAACTTTCATCTTATCTAGCTTAAAAATAAAATATTCATCTTATTTATCTTAAAAATAAGATTTTGATCTTATTTAACTTAAAAATAAAACTTTCATCTTATTTAGTTTAAAAATAAAACTTTCATCTTATTTAGCTTAAAAATAAAACTTTTATTTTAAGTTTATTAAAGTAAAAGAAAATTAATTATTAAAGTTATCTACATTGTAATTATAGATAAAATATAATTTTTAAGTGAGTAATAAACTATTTAATGAAAAATATGTAATTTAGTAGTGGAGTGAACATTTTAAGAGAAATCAAAATATAAATAAACATAATAATTACGAAAATAAATTCAACTTATAATATATTCATAAATAAAAATTGTATTTATAAAATGTAAATTTTTAATAGAAAAATATAGTTATCATAAAAACAACGAATAATTAAGGTTGTGAATGTTATTATGTTGTTAAAAATTATGTTAATATGTATGAATGTAAAAGTGGTGTATAAAAGAGAGTTTAAGGGGGGTATTTTTGTTAATTTACACACTTTATCTCAGGATAACTTATTCTGGGATTACTATACCACCCCAGTGAGGGATAACTTATCCCAAGACTAATTGTTAATCCTGGGATAAGTTATCCCTACCTTTGCAATCAAACAATGAATTAAGGGCAACTAAAAAATTATCTCAGAATTAATTTTTCTTATCCATCACACCAAATGACCCCTAATTACTTTCTTTGAATGTTCATTTTAGGGTGGTGGTTATGACATGAATTACAAACATTCTCCAAGTATGGTGATAGAATTCTTCAAATCCAATAGACTTTTCAATTTCATATATGCATATTTGATCGTTGGATAGGGTACCACGCATTCTGTTGCTATTCTTAGGATCCGTTTGGCCTAAAAGAAAAATTGGAAAAATTTTGGGAAGTGGTGTTTGGCCATATAACTGGATAATATATTTGTCAAGACTATCAAGTTTCCAAATACTATAAAAACTAGTATGTGGGCCAAGTTCTAATTTATAAGGAGGAACATAGACAAGGTGATGTGACACCTTTTTATGACCTCCATTTATATTTATCTTTTTTCTTCTTTTCTTCATTTAATTATTTATTTTATTTATAATATCTCATAAAGTCTTTATTATATTCAAGTACTCAACTTTTCACCTCCCACTATAATATATCTTCTTTATTAGATATAATGTTCATATATTCATAACTCTCATAATTTTCAACTTTTCATATTCATAACCCTTAAATATTAAATATGAAACCTAATGGTATTCCTCCATTATTTTCTATATAAATTCATATTTTTTGTTTCATGAGATTCTATCCAAAGTTACCCTTCGTTTTCACCATAGTATTATATTCATGCTTTTATTTGGCTTGAAAAAGAAGAAGGCCCTTGAATAGTGATAGGCTTTAGAAGTGGATATTGACAAAAGCTTAGATAATTAAGTATTGATTTCTTTTCCCTTCTATTTTTTAATGATATGTGGTATTGTAGTTTTTTTTTTATTTCTTTATTTTTCTCTCTTTTTATTCTTATATATCTCTATGATGCCTCTTAAATTTAATTTTTATACGAAGAAAGCTTTTGAATAGTGACAGATTTGTGAAGTGAATATCAACAAGAGTGATGTCTCACTACCTTTGTTTGACTTGAAAAAGAAGAAGAAAGCTTTGAATATTGATAGGCTTGTAAAGTAGATATGACAAGATCTTAGACAATAATGTGTTGATTTTGTTTTTCCTTCTATTTTTAATTTTAATGATTAAAATCGCAATGATATATGTATTGTATTATTTTTTTTCTTTCATTCTTTCTTTCTTGTGTATCATTATGATGCCTCTTAAGTATAATTTTTATACAAACTTAAACTGTAATTCGAAGCACGACTAATTGAATTTTAGAAGTATGAGAGTTATTTGTTGTATAATTTTCTATTTAAATGATTTGGTCTCTAATTTTTCCTCGTAAAAATGTCAATAAAAAAGTAACAAAATAAAAGATATAATATTATAACCAAACAACACGAAATAACCTTTATATATATATATATATATATATATATCATTAAATTACAATTACTAATATAAATTTATGAACACCGTTTAAATAAGAACACAAGGTTGAAAGACTTATCACTTATGCTACTCTTATTTTCTTGGAAATAAATATTAACTTTTGTTCTTCAATTGACAAATTTTTCAACATTTTGTTGTAATAAATCTCTAAAAAGGTATATGATTCTTTTGTTCATATTTAATTTTTCATAGCTGTTTTTAATATCGAAATACCGGTATTATAATATTTTTATTACTTTTACTATAACATATTTATGAGTCTTAATTATGAGGAGGAGATTAGTTTTTATTGAGTAATAGACATCAATACTTAACATTTAATTTGTTTCATTTCTTCAATTGTTAAAAGTAATTATTAGCAAACTTAAATTTAATGAAGTTGAATCACTACTACTTTGTAGTTTGTATAGTACAATTCTTTTACCTTTTATATATATGTGTGTGTGTTCTTTTACTTGTACAACGTGTAGGGAGAAAAAAAAACAAAACAATAGTAGAGGCATTAGTGAAGGATAAATGACAGGGAAATAGTATATGCCAGAAAAAAATGTAATTCAATGGTTGTTTTAGTTTCTTTTTAATTTTTATTTCATTTTTATTTTATTTAATAACAATTATAGAAAATATTCTTTAACTTTTATTTAGATTAAAAGAAATTATATGGGTCAATTGCCAATAAATGCTTGTATGTATGTGTATCATAATTTACCACAAAATATTTGCTATGTACAAAATGAAATTAATTAAAGGATTATATATTATAACTTATTGCTTAAGAATAAATTATCTCTTTTGTTCAATATTAATTGTTAAGTTTAACAAAAAAAAACTCATGTTGGCATTTATCTTGAAAAAATAATATAATTAGAACAATTAATGTTATTATAACTGGAGAAAAAAGAAGACATAACATTGATAAAGATCAAAAATTATTTTTTAATAAAAAAAAAGGGATAATTCATTTGGGTTTCGCTCTATAACACTCATCTTTTCTGTAGTTTACGATATTACGCCTACATCCCTTATTTTAATTTTTTTGTAACCATTCTTTAAAATACTTTAAAAATAAATCAACACAAATAAGTTTATACTATAATATATATTATATAAATATATATAAACGCGTTCTTTTTTACCAAACAAAGATTCACACTTCTTCCTATTGATTTATTTTTAAGACTTTCATTTTTTAAAATAATGTGAATTAATATGAAGAAATTAATACAATAGGACAAAGTTGTCAAATTATAATTAATTTATATTTATTTAAAATAAATTTAAAGAATGGTTACAAAAAAAATCAAAATAAGGAAGGTATACATAATATTGTAAACCACAGAGCATGTGAGTTTTGTAAAATTATCCCTTAAAAATTTTAATCACCGCGCGTAGGATCAATTCCCTAGTATTTAGAAATTTTTAAAAAAATCAAAAATTACCTCAAAATTTTATATTTTATAAATATAAAATTACCCATCATTTATTAATTTCAACTAATATTAATCTATTAATAAATAACAAGATTATTCCTCTACCGATTAAACAACATGCATGCCCACCATCCATATTAAACATCTGTATGTATTAAGCATGCCCACAAACCATATTAAACATTTCTATCTACTATAAACAACATGTCCACCAACCATATTAAATGAACATATCTATCGATTAAACAACATGTCTTATGTGCATATGATTTTGACATGAGGTTCACCTTTGTTGCACCAGGCTGGGAGGGTACTGCCCCTAGTAGGAAAGTGCTAGAGAATTCAATTCTTGACTCATTGGTTAACTTTTTTTTCGCAACACATGGTATGTAAATTAGTAATTTCATTTTTTAAAGTCTTTTAGAAAAGAGGAAATCAAGAAGAAGCATAAGTATGATTTGAATTGCATTTTTTAAAATTTGGTAGAAAAATATTACGTTGTTAATGTTGGTGTTCAGAACACATAAGGATTTCTTGCTCCGTACAAAGAAATGTGATATCATTTGCAGGATTACATGGGAAGAGAAAGAGAGCCTAAGAATGGCAAAGATCTATTTAACTATAGACATGCCTCTTTGCGTAATGTAATTGACAGAACATTTGGTGCATTGAAAAATAGATTCAGAATACAACGACAAGGCATAAATAACTATGAATTAGACATGCATGTGAAAATAGTAGTTGCTTTATGCCATATTATATAATTTTTTGCGTGAAAATTAAAGCAGTGATGGAATATTCACTGAATATGAACGTGATGATATGGTTAGTGTTGAAGATGACGGACAATCGACTTAGAGTAACAATATTGTTTTATCTTCTCAGTCATCTGATCTAGAAATGAAAGCTTGTCGGGAAGAGATTGTTCGTAGAATGTGGGGAGATTATATAAAAGAATAATTTGTTACTACCTCCTCCGAAAAAGTTTGAGTTCTAATTTGAGTGACGAAATAGAAAGAAAAAAAGAACAAAAAGGAAATTTATGTCCTGTTTAATAATTGATCAAAAGGAAAAATAATTACCTTTCTGATCGTGGAACCAATGTAACTCAAGTACAGGTATTGGCATGAATATCATATACATATGTCATTTATTTATTAATTAAAAAACTTGTTATTATTCAAAAATCTATTGGAGAATTGAATAGAAAATACCAAAATTTTCATAGATTTTAATTAAATTCTCTCCGGTCTCCACATGTACAAAAAGTGTTTAACTAATTTCAGTACCCTTATTTAAAATATATAGAAATTTTGTAGTAGTCAACAAAAATCTCTTGAAGGAAGATCTTAATATTCAAGAACATGATGAGAGGGAGTTGGTCGGATGGTAAGCACCCCTCACTTCCAACCCGAAAGTTGCGAGTTCGAGTCACCAAGGGAGCAAAAGGGGTGAGAGCTCCTGGGGAGGGTAAAAAAAAATTTTAAAAAAATTCAAAGAACATAAATTGAATTTACCTTTTTAAAGAATGGCACATTTAAGGAGCTACTAGAATCAAAAAGTACAAAAATCTCATATATTTGGCGGTTAATTATATCCTATTTCGAAAGTTATCTTAATTACTAAAATTTTAAATTTTTCATTGCTCTCGGATACATTCTTTAATTGTTCGATACATTGCAAATGTTGCATTACTTAATAGGAGGGATGTATCCAAGAGGGAATAGAGATGTATCTGAGAGGGGAGGATGTATCCGAGAAGGGATAGAGATGTATCCGAGAAGGGATATGGATGTATCCAAGAAGGGATAGAGATGTATCCGAGAGGGGAGGGATGTATCCGAGAGGAGATAGAGATGTATCCGGAGGGGATACGAATGTATCCGAGAGGGCATAGGGATGTATCCGAGAAATTATTTATATATTTATGTAATTTTTCCTTACGCACAGCATAGTGGATATAACTTTCACACCCTCTAACCTTTCCCATAATCTCCAATGTTAATGTTATTTTATAACAATCTTTTGTATACCTTTATCAACACCGTAAATAAAGGCATAGAAATTCATGTGTACACTTAACATACTTATTGAAAGAATAAAAAAGCTCTTCTCTTGTCTCCCTACTCTTAATTAAGCAAAGCTATAATAGATATAACTGATAAGGTATAAATCATACTACAACTTCAACATTTCATTTAGCTAACTAAGTACAAAACTTGATTCAACGAAAACAAAATGCATCTATATTTCACCAAATTAGAGAAGTGATCTAACTCATAATAATAAAGTTATAATTTGTATACGCCAAACATAATACTATTTGAGAATCCAAGCAAAAATCTTTCAGAAATATTTTTCAATTAAAAAGCCGCAAACCAAAACAAAAGACACGACAAGGCAAACCTTGTCTTTGTTTTTCCCATTATCGTATTTTCAATCAATGTTGGCACAAAAATATTTTTCTTGTCCAAAACTTGATTCTTATTTTCTCTTCAACCAAAACGTACTATTTTCTTCTATGAAAACAATTTATTCATCTCTAAAAATATGGATTTTTACCCTACACATATCCAACAAAGCTCGCAACGAGAAAATAACCTTATAAGTTTTAATACAAATTTACACCATATAATATAATTGATGTGCATACATTATATATACACTTATTATACACAATATATTGAGTATATATATCGATGGCAATTACAGCTAGATGGGTGAAAATTTTTTTACCTAAAAATGTTAAGATCGAATTGAGAGTACCGATCAAATCAGCCAGCATAAAATTCAGATGAACCACCGGTTAAAATCATTTCTAGCCCCACAAATAACAACAATACAGTGAGAAAATTGATTGATGTCTCTTTCTTTCTTTGTATTAAATAATTAGAAAAAGGAAAAAAAAAAAGTACGTAGCTATTTTGGTACTCCTTCGTTTCAATTTATTTATCTGATTTTTAACTTGACACAAAGTTAAATAAATGGGGGCTGGCGGGCAAAGGGTCCAAAGGACACGTAGTCGGGGGCGAGTCCAAAATCTAATTGTTCCATTTTCCCTCTTGTTCATCAATTGGAAATCAAGACAAACCGGGCACTACGGTAAGAAGTGAAAACACTTGATCCCATTCCACCTCAATATGTGAAATCGTCTTGTGCCATATGTACTGAGATTGTTCGGGAGACATGGTCCAAGCCCGGTGAAAAAATGAAATAAAAAAAAAACTATGATGTCAAAATCTTGCCCCCTTAATAAAATAAACTAACCTTTAAATTTTATGATTTTAAACTAAAAATATATTAACATATATCATGTGAAAATGTTAGAACTAAGAAATTCACGAAAAGGAAATATTTTTTTAATGCAGATAAAAAAGAGAGTAAGGCAAATAATTGAAGGGAAAATTAACAATTAAGTCATAATACCTAACATAATTAGTCAAAATAACAACACTTTAAAAAATTTATTTAAAATGGCAGAATGACAATATTTTTATAAAATAATATGTATTCAGATTTTAGTATTTTAAATTAATTTTATTTATGGAAAGAGTCCTATATTAGACCAAATTATATATCAATAACTGTTTAAAGTGAAAAAAATAAATTAAACCAATACCATTAACCTTTTTTCATCACCATTCACGTTTCTTCCCCAACTTTCACATTTCTTCCCCACCTTTCACGTTTCAAGTTTATCTTTCTTCAAAGTGCTAAATTGTTGTTCATCAAGAAATTTTCTTTATTGTTAAACGAATTATCTTTATTAATTCAAGCAGATTTCTCAGTTGGCAAGGTAATTTTCATTATCAATTTTGATTTTTTTTTATTTGATGTTTAAATCACTGATTCTATACATTACGGATTTTCAGTCAATTTTTCCAATTTTTATGTGATTTTGTTTAAATATTCATCATGTATTTATTAATTTCAATTTTTTTTGTGATTTTCTTTTAATTTTTCAGATTTTGTAGATTCTAGAAATTCATATATATGTTTGTTTTGTTTGATATTTAATACATTTTAAATTTGATAATATCAAAATTTGCTTTAAGGGTTTTAGATTACGGGGAAAGCATTGATTGTCTCAATTTTGGGGAATTTTCCTCATTTGAATTGTGTATTACCCAAGGGTTGCATTGTATTTCAATCTCAATTAGTATACCAACATGTTTGTATTTCCTTCTTAATTTGTATTCATCCTAACTGTATGCTAACAATTTTGTATTTTATTGGGTATTCATTCTGTATTTCAATCTCAATTTATATGTGAACAAGTTTGTATTTCTCTTTTGTTTTGTATTCAACCTAATTGTATACCAACAAGTTTTGTATTTTACGTGCCTACTTTACCTTTCAAAGTCACTTTGTATTTCAAATGAAGAGAGTATTTAATTTCTTTTGTATTCACAACTTTATATTCAATCTCACTTTGTATTTATAACTTTGTATTTTCATCTCATTTTTGTATTCATTTATTGTTGTATTCAACATATAGTTCATGATCGATTAGTTACATTAACTTAATGGGATACAAATTATTGTATGCATTCAAATAGAAAAAACAGCTACTAAACTTTTTAAAAAAAATTTGATTCGTTATACATCATAATTTGGATACAAAACATCCGAAAAAAGCTATAAATCCCAATGAATACAAAGATTTCACTGATTCAATCAGGAAAAAAAAACAACGCTCTTGTACTCGACATATAGGAATATCTCATCCAAACAAATAAAAGAATCGAAAAAAATACCTAATTGTTTTTCGATTGTTCACTGGATGCGACAAATTTATAGTTGTCAATTTTGAAAAATTTTGTTTAAAAAATATGTCGTATTCAACTTGAAGAAGTTTTGAAAGTTATCAGATAAATGATTCGGAAGACAAACTAAATTGTTTTAATTTTTTTTTTAAGTTCTTAAGAAGAAAGCAAAAAAACGCTCGACGGAAAAATGGCTATTTATGCTCTTTTCAAAACGTAACTGATTTGTATTTAAAATCTTTTTTACCTCTTTTGATTTTTTTTTTTGTTCCATGATTTTCTCTGTTCTGTTATTAATTATTTGTATTCTTTCAAATTAATCAAAATAAAATAAATACTTAACTAATCCCTTAACAAACTAAAATAATGACATTTTTAATAAATAATAAAACTGTTGATAAGGAGTCCCACTAAAAGCTAAAATATTGCTCTTTTGAAAAATTTCCCTAAATTAAAACGATGAGATTACGCCTAGGGCCAAAGGCAAAAGAGAAAGAGGAAGCCCTGGTTTTTCAGGTGATTTCACACAGAAAATAGTAGAAAGAGGTCCGCCGTGGTTTTAGCGGGCCTAAGGAGGAACAATATTGGCCCACTAGCTGACATATCTTGTCGGGCTTGATGTCCTAAAGCCCATCCAAATGAATCCGACGAATTTCCGTCTTTTCTGTTCCCACACGTACATTATTATAGAGTTTATTATTATATTTCATGATGTCGACTAGTATAATTTAGTTGTAGTTTGATTATATGAAAATAAAAGGGGAAAATATGTGTGTTTGGATACATTTAATGTTATACATAAAAATATTTGATATCAGATACATTGATAAAATTAATATTGAATATACGGAATGAAACTAGATGAAAATCATTTTTAATAGATAAATATATGAAAATTGATGCACAAACATACAAATTAGTGAATAAGATAGAAAGGAGAGACGCAAGCGATAGAGTCAATGTATCCCAGATAAATCATACCTAATTTAACTCGCATGTATCTGAGATACATGTTACAGAAAATGCAATTAAGAAAACTATATTGTTCCACATGCAATTAGTACCAGTAATAGTCTAATGATTTTCCATCTATCTCATCCGAATCGAGACCATCAAAAGTGTCATAAGAACCACATGAATTCCATTTCTTTGATCTATCTGCTTCATAGGTAGGTTCCATCTTATTCTACTTTCCACTATCTAGGATCGTACCTTGCAGAACAAGACCTGTGCCTTGTGTTATTTATTTCCTCTTAGTTGAAATATGCTACGTACGATTGTCTAAATTAAATTTACCTACAAATGTAAAGAAATGGCAACTTTTTCTTCTTGAATCAAGATCGATAGATCAATTAGACTAAATAATACATTTTAATAATTTAATCTCCAACTTAAAATCATTCTTCCATTTGTTTGTTTGTCCCTTTATAATTTTGTTTATGTTATGATTTTTCTATGGCCAATTTGAATGTTATTTAGTTCAAATTGATCCAATCGTTTATATGTGTTGACTTGTACTATGTTCAAATTAATCTGCCTATGAATATCCACCCAACAATCTCTCCAAATTTGGGTGAGTTGAACCTGCTATATTGATGATGGTTAAGTTTGATAATCTCAATTAAGAAAAAAAAATAGTGGAAATATGTCGAAATGATCCTCCAATCTAGAGGAAAATTCACAAAATATTTTTTTATCGATTAAATAAGAATGTCACCGACATAATAAAAGAACGTGATTTATTGTTTAAAAACTTGGCTATTGAATAAGTTCACCTTCCTAATTAATGATGTGATTAGGATATTCTTTTTGTTGTTATAAGTTATAATTCACATTTTCCAACAATTATTTTCACTTTATGTTGTCATTGAATTAATAGTCATTAATCAAATTTTTTAATTACTATTTCATCTCTCTAATTATTTTCCAACGACAGCTAACCTTTCTTTTTGGAAAAAATGCTGTGATTGGGTTGGGGTACAATGTGTTGCATTTACAAATTAAATTCTCTTTCGTATAGTTTAATTTTGTTAAGATTAGATATAAGAAAAACGTTTTAACCAAAATCATAATGACAGATAAAAAAATATTTAAATCAGGCGTATTTTATGGGGTTTGACTGCCAGAAATATAGATTGAAGGAAACATTTCCTATCCAAAAAAATGAATTCCTTCATTTTTGGTTTTGAAAAATTAGTTCAACTTTAAACTGATACTCTAATCAATATCTAGTCATCATTTAAAATTTTTAATACTTGATATGTCTAAATTACACATCGCAATGATATGATCTATAAAGTGATCATGGTTCAAATATAAAATTCAACAAGATTGGGGTTAAATTTCATAGAAGATATGGCACAACTATTTTTTTCAACAATCATTCTATTTCGAGTTGCGATCTGTGAACTGCTTATGCGGCGCCACATAATGGATATGCTCCGAATCAACATCAATTTCTGATAACGAATTATTTACTTTATTTCAAGCTCTTTTTTGCATTTTTTACTTTGTTACTTATTTTTTAACGCTAAAACGTCATAATAATCACTTTTCTCTAACTGAAATTGTACAATAATGTTAACTTAAGTAGTAGATTACATGTTTATCAATACTCAGTATAAATTTATTAGAAAACTATTTGATTATATTTATTAACATTATTACCAATCTTTAACAAATATTATTCTTGGAAAACATTTATCATCACTTCCAACCAAACGTAAAACAATTTCGACAGAATATTTTTGGTCATACCAAACGCACATAATTCACTTTTGATGTAGAATTTAGTGGACATGATTTATTTCATGTTCTTTAAAGTGCAAGATTATGACATTTTTGTCTGTTTCTCCTAACTTTCCTGTTTTATTTGTTTTTTTCAAAAAGAAAAAACAAAAAAGTTGAGTAAACGATCATTGATGAGGGAATAGATTTTCAGATTCAATGAAAGAAGATAATAATTTTAGTTTAGACACATTATTTTATAGCCTTTTTATCCTATTCACATAACGACAAACATCAAAGAATTTGGAAATTAATATTTTTATAAAGAATACTTGGAGAGAAAAAAATTAAACCCTTTGTTAAACAACTTATTTCAAACTTTGGTGACAAGAATACATATTTAAAAATCTATGGATGCTTTCATTTGTTGGACCTTTTTATGACTTTCTCTCACTCAAACTCAATTATTTATTAATATAATCTAGGTTTATTATTAGATATACATCCCATTTGATTAATGACGTCTTGCATACTTGTGTCTTTGTCTAGTCTTTATTAATCACATCCATCACTTCTCTGTCTTATAATTTCCCCCTCTGGAGAATATTTGCCCTCAATGAATAATCAGCTTTAATGATGGTTGTAGTTTGTTTATTGATTTCAAATATTTTTATTATATAAATCTCAAGTTCTTGTGAAGTGGGTGATTGAGAAAATCAGGAAAATCATACGGGCTTTGTCCAAATCATATCATATCTCATTATGTTACAAGTATATTTACGGGTAACTTACAGAAATCTCAATAGTTTAAAAGTTAATTATTTATATACATGCTAGTATGTAAGATTATGAATCTTATAAGATTATGGTGCGTCCAAATACATGTGAGATACATGAGAAAAAATTATGTGTAATTTGTTCTACATAATCGTATTCAAGTGGATTTGCATGTATCTAGAATACATACAAATCTCACTCGCCTCCCTCCCGTCTCGCTCGTCACTCTCCTATGTATATGATATTTCAGATATATTTGAAATTCATTATATACATAAAAATACGTGTATCTAGTGTGATTCGTATGTATATGGATATATACACGAATCTCGCTCTCCTCCCTCTTGTTTTCACTCTCCTATCTCCCTATTTATGTGTATCTGTTAGCAAAAAAACATGTATTTAGATGTATCTGACATGAAATATGGATATAAAATTATTTTTTTAAACTATAGAAAAAATTAGTAAATATAATAAGAATATTGTAATTAGATAATTAACTAATTTAGCCCTGCAATTAGTATTAGAACAATTGTTCGATAGAAGGAGTACAAAGATAATAAATGGTTGGAGCTCCATTTACTACCTAATTAATCATGTCATGAAAGGTAGCTTGGAAACTAACGCACTAGAAATGTGAATCTTAGAAATTGATTTGTGGATCGTGATTTGTCATAATAAGCTTTGTAGAACTTTGTTGGATAAGAAAATTATTGTGAGTATGAAGACGTTTTGAGAAAAAAAATGTGTGAATTAATTTAGCTTTAAAAAAAAGACGAAAATTTTAAAAATTTAATTTGTTCTCATTAGCCCAACAAGAACGTGCTAATCTAACCATCCAAACAACGAATGTACTCAAATGCTAGCACATAATCATTGTTATATGTACCAAACTCAACTTGTACGTATCTCATAATTCAACTTGCATAACTCATATATTTTTAAATCGAAAAGTGTTAATTGAGTGCAATGAGCTGAATATAATCGTCCAAATATTATTTAGGCCGACATGTGCTAAAATACAGATTATAATCTATTTATCTAAATTTTTACTAAATTGTTTTATTTGCTCTTTTTAAATTTTTAGTATCTAATAAAAAAATCTTTATTATGATCAGAGGCGGAGCAAGAATTTGATGTTTGTGGGTTCTAAATTTTAAAAAAGAACAACATATTAATCTAATATAACAATCGTTAAATTATAAACATATATATATATATATATATATATATATATATATAGCATATCATTAAAATTGCATTCGACAAGTTGTTATGTTTTGAAAATAGAAATGATCCATCATTTGGTACACTTTCAAATACTTCATTTATTAATATGAAGATTTGAGTTATTTATTTCAAAGTCCTAAAATATTATTTGGTAAAATGTAGATAAGTGTTATATTTTAGTATAGATTTTGAACTTTTTTTTTTTTCTATAATCTCAATATTATTTTAAGTAAAATTAAAATTATTAAATTCACCATTAATATTTTTGGGACCTAAAGGAAAGGTTTTACTTGCTTCACCCTTGAGTCACTCTTACCTTGAAAGTTGAAGTTCCGAGAAGCAAACAATAACTTAATTAATATAAATTATTATTACGTGGAACGGTCTTAAAATCAAAGATTAAAATAAGATCTTTGAATAAATTGTCATACAATGTAAAGACAAATAAAAAAATAAAAAGAGAAAAGGGAGAGCCGAGGAGGAACTGAGAAGAGTAAATAATACTTACCGGGGCAGAGGTCTGCACTTTGACAACAAGCCGTAGCAATGAAGTAGGTAGTAAAAATTAGAACCCTAATTTTTTTTTAAAAAAATATTTTGCGTTTAAAGTTTTATTGAATGCTTCAAAAGAAATCAATAGTGAGATGTTGTTTTAGAGTATGACACTATATTTTTGTTACTTACAATTATCTATTTTGAAATTAATAGTCAGATATTGTTTTGGAGTATGACACTACTTTTTTATTTTTCTCAATCATCAATTTTCTGTTTTATTGTTTGAGAAAAGAATTTAGAAAAATCTATATAGGAAATTGTTGCCAGTGGGGCTCGAACCCCCAACCAAAGACTCAAAACTGCCCGCGCTCACAGTTACACTTTACAGGTGGCTTTCATGCCAAATCCCTGTAGCTTTCTTTATTCATATCTCTCTGTTTAACAAAAACTGCCCTTTTCTCATCTCTGTTAACAAGAAAACACAATTTTGGAAATTCTAATGAATTGGATTGGAAGTGCTACAATTTTGACATTTCAAAAAGTGGATTGTTAAATTCAAATTGTGCTTCTTCTCCATCTGTGCATCTTTTTTAAGGATCAAATATTTTGGACTGATAGTATAAAATGAAAATAATTAAGGACATCACACGTACTCTTAGATCTTTTCATCATCTCCTTAATTTTGTGTTGAATGTAATGTTGGCACTTAAGATCTTGGATTGGCCCCCTAACATAACCTCTCTGTTATGGCATAATCACCAACACCAACTTCTATTTCCTTTTGTACCTTAATTAATGAGAAAGTTAGAAATAACAGAACATGTGGGACTCATGATATGAGGTTCTTCACATGCAGAGAAAGCTAAGATTTTCAATAGGGGTTCAAAATCTGTAGAAACAGACACATGAAGTAGTCGAAGGAGGTTCAACATCTACTACATATACATATAAAATTATTTTAATCATATATAAATAATATAATTTTCCGCCAAAAGAGGTTCGGATGAACCGCGGTGGCTCCGCCCCTGTTCACATGTGGAACTGATCTTAAGATTGATATGAACACAAAAAACTTAACTTTATTGGTGCTGTCATGTTTTCTTAACATGTGTCTTGCAGTTGTTTACATGAATTGTGTATGCAAGCAACCGAGAAATGGATCACCGAAAAAGAATCTTCTATCATTCTTCGTTGTATTGCTTGTAAGCAAATATTTTTAATTTT
This sequence comes from Solanum stenotomum, assembly GCF_019186545.1. Classification (NCBI taxonomy): domain Eukaryota; kingdom Viridiplantae; phylum Streptophyta; class Magnoliopsida; order Solanales; family Solanaceae; genus Solanum; species Solanum stenotomum. The sequence continues at coordinate 7,502,758 of NC_064283.1, forward strand.
TCAATTTTATTTTCCCCTTCATTTAACTGGTATTTTGCCAATTATATTTTAATGAAACTTACGAAATGACATTTAATTACTCTGTATTCCTTATACATAAAATCTCAATTTGTTGGGCCCGTACTTGCAAGGGCATGGTAAAAGTAAAATATATCATAATATGTTTCCTTTTTTCAAATAGTTTTAAAATAGCATTTATACATCACCCACATTTTCAGTAAAACTTTTAGACGGTTAACAATTCCATCATCATTTAAAAAGGACCTTTCACCATGCCAAAAGTACGTTAATTAGCCCATAATCCTAACTTATAATTAGTATTAACATAAAAGACAGAAAGAAAATAAAACAATACTCCCATTTGACTATAGCATTGCATTAGGCTATTTTCCTCCTTTCTAATTGGATTACATTAAAATAACCCTCGGAGGCAAAGTTAGAGTTCTAAGTTCTAACTACGTTGGTTAAAACCTATATTTATATTTAGATATACAATAAATAAATATGTATAAATAAATGATCTAAAATCAAGTAAGATGTATTTTTTTCTAGAATTTAGAACCAATAAATTCAAGATCTGATTATGTTATTTGCACCGTCACCTTTTCGCAACAAGCCCTAGTTGAACTCAAAGATCAAGAAAAGCTGATCATTTATATTAATTTCTACTATGACACAATTAAAGTAATTAAAACTAATAGTAATAAATTATTTCTTGTAATTAACAAAGAATATGCTTCATACAGATGCCAACAAAAGAGCAAACAAGCAGCTTCCCAGAATTTGAGGCTCTTAACTTGAGAATTTCTTCAGCTAGTCCATAGGAACTATATATAAATATTTATTCTTTCTAAAACAGTACTATTAATTAGCTTAAACACATGCATTAAATATATTTAATGTGTACGTACCCACATGACCATGCAGGTTTTAATTAGTTTCAAGCATTGACCGTGCTTTGCGCTAACAACACATGCTATTGGCGTTTAACAATTGATTAATCTTAAAGTAAGGTCTCTTTTGGTTCTTTATTAGATGATGAGTTGTAATCATAACAAGGACATGATAGGTACAATTAAAATTTTTAGTGTATTAAAATTAAAGATATGTATATAGCTTAATTAGACATGAAAAGAAGGCTAGGTTTAGTAGTGTTTGTAATGGTGACAGAACCTAAATACTAATTTAATATTTTAGTATTGTAACTCTATCCATAAAAAGGTGCCAAATTGTTATAAATATATTATATTGTTGAGGTTCATTTTACAACTTTCTAGAGAAGCTTGAAATCAATAGCAGATGTTAAATAACTTGGAATCTAACTTTCTCAGATTTGTAATAAAACAGATAACTTAGGCAAATAATTTACAACATATCTCAAATAGACAATTACTTAATATTTATCGGCCTCTTTCTAATGTATAACACAAATTAGAGACAACGTAATTCTTGTCTCTAGTTTATTTATTTTATAGTCTTTGTTTTATAACACAAATCTTAATTTAACTAGTAATTTGATGTTTAATAAGGATAAAAAGGATATAGTCTCTTAATTCATTGGGGCCTTAGGGCTCTTGGAGTCGTTTTCTTTTTCTCATATACTCCTTTATTTCAATTTATGTACTTTAGTTTGTTTGAAGTTTCAACACAAAGCTTAAGATTATCAATAATATTTCTAAATTTTGTTAGTTTGACTTGAACGTCTTTTTATCATAATAAATATCTTTTTAAAATTTCATGATCTTAAATAAATTATATTATTTTTATAAGAAACTATCATTAATGATAAAATGAGAATGTCGGAATAAAAAAAAAAAAGAGTGTTGAATTTATGACTTTGTGCTATGCAAAATTGAAACAGACTAGAAGAAAAATACGATGCAAAATTTTAAAAGACCTACTTACGTATATAATGACAGCCAAAAATAACACTTTTCTTTATAAATTGACTTATTGATCAAAAATAAACTCAGCTTTCAGATACCTATCATAAATTCATAACTCACAAATAGCATTGACTAATTAAAAAAAAACATATAAGTGAACGAATTTAAGTTATATGATTGAAGTGCGATGCAAAAAGTCACTTTCCCTTATATTTTTCTTTTCTTTTTTTTTGAAAAATATATTGTGAATTCTAAATCAAATAGGTCTATTAGAAAACTATATATCAGTCTCCCAAGATAAAAATAAAATTTGCATATACGATACATCTTATTTTTTTCAAATCTCTATTATTATGGTTGTTTTCAAAGCCAAACAGACCTGATCACTAACAATGTTTAGCTTATTACTACATTATTGCTATTGTTTGAAATCTCTCTAGTTCATGTTCAGTCCCCTTCATTTCAGAAACCATTTCTATTTCCATGTCTCTTTTTTCTTCACTTTCCACTTCCACTTTTTTCTTATTTTAAGCTTTACCAGAAATTTGTTCACGACAATTTTTCCTTTTTAAAAAATAAAATAAAATTACTATTATGATTTTTGTGACAAGGCAAAACTGATTTCACAAAAAATATAGAATTGTGCCAAAAAGGACAATGATCCAGACCACAAATTACAAAAGTACAATTTTCTAATAATTAATAATAGGAAAAGGACATAAACCTGCTACAAGGAAGAGTAATTTTCCAGAAAAGAATCCATATGACTTTCGTCATAGAAAATCACAAACGAATCATACACATTACATTTTTAAATTAAAAAATAAAAAAATCTAACTCTTAAATCAAGTTGCACTAATTATCTCTAATCACACTCGCTAATCACCTCTTCAAGCCTAAACAGCTAAAAATTGTATTTAATGATACATTCGAAGTATTTGCCAGTTGTTTTTTTTGGTTTTATCCTTCAAATTGTGTCCCTTAATTAAAAGATGTGAAAGGAATGAAACAAGAATTAATTAGAGAGGAAATGAGCCAAATTAATATTCCATTGAAAAGGGCAATCGAGGAAAACATGAAACCCTAGAGAGAATGTCTTGTTAAGACAAGATAATTTAATTTAATTAGTTAAAATAAAGCTAAAGAATGTTTTATTAATTAATGTAATTTGGTTAATTAATTAGTTTGATTGAAGAAAGAAAAGAGGACAGGAGTCTTGGGAAAGTAAGAAGGAAAGAGAGGCATCATCGTAGAAGATAAACAGAGTACTCTGTTTCTGTTGATTAGTCACATGGATTCCTCTGCTTCAACTGATATATATTCCAAAAACCAACCTGAGCCACCTCATACTACTATTTACCACTTCTTTTTTCCGTCTCCGTCCATAGTAGTTATCATGTTTCATTCTTCGAGACTCAAATTATGAAACTTTTGATAAACATTATAAAATATGTTTATCAAAAACAATATGAGAAAAGTTACAAATTGTACAAAGGAAAATGTTTTGTATAAAGAAAATATTTTTTTGAAAAATAAATGAGTTTCTTACTTATTTTTTACTATTTAGTAAGTAAGCAAGAAAACATTATTCCAATAGCATTTATATGTTATCTAGCAAAACGTTGAGATGGTGGGTGCACATTCGAGGGTGGCAGGGTGGAGGGATCGGGTGGATAGGAGGAGAAAATAAACTTGGAATGTCACTTGTGTAACTTGTTTTCTCTACTCTTTCATTACGAAAGTAATTTTTCTCATTTTTAAAGGAATGTGTTCTCGTGGAGAAAATATAGTCCATAAATATTTTGACGAACTAAGCATAGGGAAATTGAAAATTATTTTCTAGAATATTAAGTAGTCCTTGTCATATAGTTTTAAAATATCTAAATTTTAAATATAAAATATTGAGTTAATATAGTCTAATTAAACTTTTAAAATAAGGGGAATTGACTTTCATATAACAATTAATTAGGAAATAAAGAAATATTTTTTTTCTATTTTGACTTTAAATTCCGCACAATAATGTTTATAAGATGAAATTGACCTTCTACAACAGATTGCTACAACTAATCAAATTGCACTAATGATGTAAAAACTAATTACACGCAGAGGAAGATATGGATCATTCAATAATTTTTATTTAGAGCATGTATTTATGTTAAAAAATTCATATAATGTAAATAAATATTTTAGTTGCAAACTTAGTGATTAAAACAAGTTACTATTACTTATGACTAGAGTTATAAATTTTAAATTCTCGCTCCATCGCTATTATTTTCCTCTCTCTTACATGGTATAGTAGAGTATAGACACTCAAATACAAGCAAGCTAGATGCAGAGAACCCTTTTTTCCAGATCTTGGTAGAATCTCTGAGCTATCATCAACTTTTCGTCAGCATTAGATTCTTTCTTTCATTTGTTATGGGACAGGGTCCAACTATGACCAAATAAAACCAAAGCTATGCAGTATTTAGGCTAAACTTTTTTTTGCATATATCATACAATGCACCCACTTGGGTATAACTTTTAGGGGTGGTTTGGTGTGAGGAATAATACCAAATAGTCCCGGGATTAAATTATAGTACCGTTTATTTTGTTGTTTGGTTGGCAAGTTCGGGATAACTTATCCCGGGATTAATAATTAGTACCGGGATAAGTTATCCCTCTCTTTGGGTGGTATAGTAATCCCGGGATAACTTATCCCGAAATAAAATAGGTAAATGACAAAAATGTCTCTTTCAACCCTTTTGTTATATCACTTTTTACATTAATGAAGGGCATTTTTGTAAACAAATAAATTGTTCTTAAAATTTATTATTTTGAATACAACAAACCAAACACTCAATAAAAAATAATCCCAACACAACTTATCCCATCATAACTAATCCCAACATAACTTATCCCATCACAACTCATTTTCAAACCAAACGAACCCTTAGGATATTAAATGACGATATCATTGGTCCCAATTTTAATTTCAGTTTGATTGTACATAGTTGACAATCCACTTCAATTAATGCTCTTATTTGTACATATATAATCTCATTATTCCTAATCATATTCAATTATTCAATCTTTGGGTAATATACATGAGGTCAAGATCAATATTGGTACTCCTTTTGCCATATCATTTTTTATAGTTTCTTGGTTAGTGAGTTAATGTTGAATGGTACTTTAATTTACTATACTTAAAGTGGACTCTATCTACCTGAACTCAGCCTTGTTCGATAGTGTTTTTAGTATGGTCACCTAAATTCCGATTGTTGTGGATTTAATTACTCCTATAATTCCTTCTACATTTCCCCTTTCACAGAAACCCCCAATTAATTATTTTATAAAAAAAGTATTTACATAATCAGTGACCATAGATAGATATGATAATTGAACAGTACTAGAAAGGTTAAGTTTTTTCTTAAAACTTGTTCTTGTACTTTCCACCATTTTTCGCAAAGTGAGATGAAAGACTTTGGTTAGATTTTCCAAGTTTTGCTTCTATAAGTTATTATCATCAAGAGAAGTTCTAGGTGCAAGTATATATATATATTATTTTATTTTTTTATATATGGAGATTAAGGTATATACAGTGGCGGTGCCAGAATTGTTAATAAGGGGGTTCAAAATCTGAGAAGTAAACACACGAACTAGTGGAAGGGGGTTCGACTTCTATTATACCTACCTAAAAAATAATTTTAACATTGTATAAATAGTAATATTTTCCGCCGAGGGGGTTTGGATGACCCCCCTAAGTATATGCTGCCTCCGCCCCTGGGTATATATATTATCGATGTAAGAAATTTTTATATAATCAAATCACTTTTATCTGTTACAATTGGTTATCTATTTTACTTTTAAAATTATTATTTTATTTTAGGAAGCCTTATTTATAAATATTCTTTGAATAACTTGATATTTTAAAAAAACAATTACTATATATTTCTTAACACAAAGACACGTTTTTAATTAAAGTCACTCTAGCTCCGCCCTGAATGACAATAGTATTAATTTCATAATTTTAAAGGATTCGTCTATATAATACCCTTAATAATTCAAATTAGAATGGAATCAAAACCATATTGTAAGCGAGTACGTACTATTAGCACAAACATGTTTTTTTCCATTTGAGCTTCAATATTTTTATAAAATATTAGAATTTGATTAAATTTAAAATTACATCAAAAAGTCCCAAATTTAAAATAAAATACTTCATAACAAAAACGACAACGAACACAAAAAGACTCAAACCTAAAAGCTCTAGTTAAAGATAACCCTCCACCACCATCTTCGTTAAATATTGACACTGTATAAGATGTACATAGTTTAATTATTTATCTACTATTAATGTCATTTGTCTTTGGCCTGTATGGTTGGGTCCCATGTTATGTTCACCATCTTTGTGAATCTATATAGGGGACCATTTTAGTCATCAAACTTTCTCAGTACACATATTCAGGAGCTACTATTCACTACCCCCTCCCCTCCGCAAACATCTTCTCTCTCTTTTTCCAACTTGCTTAGTGTCACGTGTGACATAATTTTGTGTTCATTTTGTTAGGTTAAATTCAGTGCTCTTTTTTTTCCTTCTCTTATATATAACACAAGCTCATTTGCTAGAAAGAAAAAAGTTATATTTGTTTTAGTCTTTCGAGAATTCTAGTGTTTGTGCCTTTGCTTGAAACTTCCAATCTAAAGTTAGGTTTCTTTGGAACAAACATATTTATTTCTCTTCTTCATCTCCTATTGTTGGTCCTCTTTTTTCTTTCTTAGCCTTTCAAACAACTTTTCTTGTCTATATATGTTATGAAAATAAAGTAAAAGAGAAAAAAAGGGGTATTTGGGGTCAATAAAAAAAAATGGCATTAGAAACAGTGATTTACAATCAAGAAACATTTGGGTACGGTTGCAAAGAGTACTACAACAATAATTTGGGTAACTTTAATTATAATTATGAGTTGGATTTATTACAAGGCGAAGGAGGAGCTGGAGAAATGAGTTTTACAAATTTGTTGGATCATAATAATCGGGAAGAATCTTCATCATCGCCACCAGAACTAATGTACAACAACAATGCGAGAGAGTACAACATTTGGGATCCAAATTCTTCAATAGAAGATCATCAGCTGTTTATAGAAGGGTCACCGGCGGCTGAAATTCCGGCGGCGGCGGTCAGATCTGCCGCCACCTCCGGCCGCCGGAAAAGAAGACGGACGAGAAGTTGTAAAAACAAGGAGGAATTGGAGAACCAAAGAATGACTCACATTGCGGTGGAACGGAACCGGCGTAAACAGATGAATGAGTATCTTGCTGTTATTCGATCTCTAATGCCACCTTCGTATGTTCAAAGGGTATATATATTATTCTCCGTTTTTCTTACATGAATATTTTTTATTTTGAGTTTTACATTTTACATAAAGTTGATGAACTTTTTGTAAATGTAAAAATGACAAAAACATGAAAAGGATCGTCACCCCCTAGCTATTTTTAACAAATTTAATTGTCTTTTGCCCCAAAAAAGAAATGAATTAATTGAACTACTAGTAAATTTTAGAAAGTTTTCATACGAAGGGATTTGATTTTTGAAAAAATTCATGTCATGATTTATTGCATTTATTACTTAGTGTACTTTGTATTAGATGAAAATGTTTAATTGTTTTTGTACTATTTATGTAGCTAGTCTTATTAATTATCTGTGGCGATATCGATAACATGATTTTTAGCTAGAGGTTCAACATATATATAGAAATTCACATTGTATATATGATTTTTTTCGGCTATGAACCTTTTCCGCCCTTCTAACACGGTTCGATGTGTTAAATTATGTGGGGTTTCTTAGCAGTCTCTTTTGTTTTCTCAGTTTTTAAAATTACTGGTAAAATATAAAAGGAAATTATTGTTAATTAATTTCAGGGTGACCAAGCATCAATAATTGGAGGAGCCATAAACTTTGTGAAGGAGCTAGAACACCATCTTCAAACCCTAGAAGCACAAAAGAGAAGCCATTCTCAAAAACAAGAACACTCAGATAATCATGGCTCATCACCAAGTCCACTATTTGCTGATTACTTTGCGTTTCCGCAGTACTCAACTCATTCCAAGAGTACATCTCTGGCAGCACCAGCATCTACTGCTGCTGCCGGATCATGTGACTCTCCATTAGCCACAGAGAAAATGTCGGCTTTGGCCGACATTGAAGTGAGCATGGCGGAGAGTCATGCCAATCTCAAGATACTATCAAAAAGAAGGCCAAAACAGCTCTTGAAAATAGTAGCTGGGCTTCAATGTCTTTGGCTCACTGTCCTCCATCTCAATGTCACTACTGTTGACCACATGGTTCTTTACTCACTCAGTCTCAAGGTTTGTACACTATTTCCTCTTTTAGTCAATTAACTTACATACAGCGGTGGTATATTATTATGTCACTTAAAAGATACGTACTTGTTACTACTCATAATAAAGTAATTACTCCTACTTTTTAATAACAATTTACGTGACATTGATTGATTTGATACAAAATTAAAAAAAGTTAAAATGAATTGAATTTTCTTGAAATTAAACTATTTCAAATTATATATAGAAAGGTGACAAGAAAGGAAAGTGCGAGTACAACCCAATACAAATGTTATACTATTACATTAATAATGTACTCTCGATTTTTCATTTAATTTGTCATTTTTGACTAGACACCAAGTTTAATAAAAGAAGAGAGATTTTCAAAGCATATGATATTAAACCTATCATTTATAATGTGTTTATGATGTTTTATTTTTTTTAAAACCAACTAATAAGGAAATAGTTTGGTACAAAGATAGAAAGGAATGTAGAAAATGTTTTTTTTATACTTTCAAAGTATATTTTTTTTCCTTTTCTATTATTGCTTTTTTTTATTTTTTTTTATTTTTATGTTTGATTATTTCTCTAATTATGAATTTTGTGTGCATGAAATTGGAATATGGAGCAGTTAGAGGAAGGGTGCCAGTTAACTACTGCAGATGAAATTGCTGACTCTGTTAATCAATTGCTTGGTAGAATCCAAGAGGAAGCTGCTTCAAGTTCATGAAAACAAAAACAACAAAAAGAAAACTCGGTTTTATTATGTACGAGTTTTAGCAACAATAACATATCCACTGAAGTCCCACAAGGTGGGATATGGGGAATGTGTGTGTATGTAGACCTTACTCTTATCTCGTGGAGGCAGAGAGCTAGGAGTACGGGGTTTAATCTTCTCAAAATGTCCTCACTCTTTTTTCATTTCATTTTCTTTTAATTTGCTTTTTTTTGTTATGTGGGTTAATTCAAGTTCTCTAGTACAAGATCCTAAATTAATAATGCCCATCTATAACTAGCTAGCTAGCTTTTGACAGCTTAATTATGAGTACTTTGTACCTTAAGTAAATCTGCAGTGGTTTAGGTATTAATTAGACAATAATTACTCTTCTTGATTTACTTTTTGTCTTTTTTTATTTTGCGAATTTATCAGGCTGATTTACTCAAATGTCCGCTATTATTTCATTTTTGCTATATTTTAAAAAATTGTGCACCTAGCTCTTGAAACTGATAAAATAATAAATTATCGTCTATCATCTAATTTGTTTTTTTTTTCACCGAGGTCTAATGTTTTAATTGATTTGTCATAATTTTATTTTTTTGTTAGAAGGGATTGATTTTTGGACCGTGGTCTAAAGATCTATAAATGATGGAAGGAGAAAAATTAAGAAGGTGATTATTTATCAAACAACTGTCCTTAAAAAAAAGGACAATAGGGGCAATTTTTTGTATTAATTATTCTACAAAAGAGCAAATGAGAAATGTTTCTAGTCAAAATTGTCTATGATATTATATATTCGACAATAATATTCTGCCTGACCCTTGTGTTCCCATTGCAAAAGACAACCAACACGAAATAATGAACTCCAAAATATATTTTTCACAAGTTCAATTACAATTATTTTTTTCATCTCCGTAATGAAAATTACTAAAAAGTGTTGTTACGTGTCACTCCATATAAAATATAAAGTGATACTTATAATTATAGACCTATGCCTTTGGATGATTAGTCTAAAAAATAGGCAACAAAATTCGGGGTGGCCCAATGGTTTGGGCTTAAGACTTTCATGTTGGAGGTCTCAAGTTTGAAATCTCCTGCCAGCAAAAGCAAGGGGTTTACCTTTTGGGTCGAGCTCGTCACACCAGGGTTGCCTAGTGCGGGTTATCTCCTATGTGGTTTGCGAGCTATTTCATAGGAGCGGGGGTTTTACCCTGTGCGCACTCAAAAGGTAGGGACTGCGGGTTTCCCTTGTCATAAAAAAAAAAATAATAATAATAATAAAAAAATAATAATAATAAAAAAAAATAATAATAATAATAAAAAAATAAATAAAATATATATATATATATATATATATATATATATTTCGTATATTTAAGTATGAATATGCATATACTATACATATAATATAGATAATCAGTCTATAAATTTTATATATTTTGGCCAATGCAATAAATTTGATTGAACGGTACATATTGATAACCATCTCAAATATAAACGTTTTTCACCCCTTTTTTTAAGGCCATACATTTCTTCCACTCCATTCCAATTTTAAGACTAATGAAAAAAAGGGAAAGTTCATCCATGCCAATTGAAGATGAATTTCAATTCTATTGTTTGTCTGCATCCAACAACGATGACAATCGAACTACTTAACAAGGACATACATCTAAAAAAAAATACTACAACTTGCGTTAATTTCGCTTTAAAGCACTATTAATTATTTGACCTCAAACTTATTTGGAAAACTCGATTTCACACTTTCACTTCAAATTAGAATAGGGATATTAATTTCACCTCAAACTAAAATTGGGCGGGATATTGAAACATTGTAAATTAAAAGGTGAGACCAAACTTATGTATTTTTCCCATTTTAAAAAGTATTTTCTTATAATGACATAGCAATTGGTCGATCATGTAAGAATTTCATTTTACTTGTCGAAATTGTACGAACTTGAAGGAGACTAACTTGATCTATAATTTTTACTAAATAGGTGTATTGGTAATTTGTATTAAGAAATTTCATTTTAATTCCTCTTGATGGACATAATAAACAAAAAGGCTGAAATCCACCACACGATCCCTGTCTCCTTTTAAAATCAGCAAAGTCAATTGAATTAATATCATTATATTTAGAATTACTAAAAAACTTTTAACAACATTTATATGTATGAAATAATTATATTATTGGCATTAAATAATGTAATGTCGCAATTTTTTTTTTTTTAAGTATTGTAGTGGATGACAAGACCCCCTTTGACTTTCATACAGTAAGGTTAGCGTTTCTCTATATTTACCTTATAGTTACTACTACCATGTAACCCCTTAATTACATAAGAAATACTACAGTAGAAAATTCTAAAGCCCTAATTATAATACTTCCATCTATTTATAACTAGTACTATTTAAATTAGTATGTCTTTGTATTTCTCCATGCAAAGATATGTCTAATCATAAAAGTAACATCTAGATATATATATATATATATATAGCAAGCTCTTCTTAAAAGGTACATCAATATTATAACTAATTAATGTCACTTCTTAATTTTGAATCACTTATCATAATGTGTTGGATTAAAGGATTAGTTAAGTTTTATTATATTCATAATTGCTTTTTGAAAATGAACACTTGCTGATTAGTACAACAAACAAAATCAAATATAGTAGAAAGATGTAAATGGTGCCAGCACCAAGCCTAAGTCTAGCATTTTGATAACTAAACAATCATTACAAACTTTAATTATTGTTTTAATTGTATGTAATTACGTAATTATATAATTTACTATGAGTTAAAAGTATGTTTAGGAAGGTACGAAAGGAGACAGCTAGCCCATATACTCAAAGAACAGAATCTTTAAGTCATTAGTCAAATTAAAAAATGATTGAAAAAGGGAAATGAAATATGAACCATGCATTTGATACTTCACGAGAAAGAAAGAACCTGGATTTGACTAAAGTTAAACCTTATTCTTTTCATCACATGCTTTACAATTAATGCCCCAAAATCTAATTGCCCTTTTGCACAATGGACAATGGTTAATTAGAAGTAGCTAGCTCATTTTAAATGAGAAATGGTGATACATGAGGCACAGCACACACTATTATAAAAATCATTCAAATTAAAGCTAGGAATATATGACAAATGGGTCGGGGCTAGACACCAACATTATCTCGATCTTGAATTATCAGCTTTACAATATAAATGTGCATAATCTTGGATGCTAAGGGAAAAGACTACATAAATAAGCACCAGATCGATGATTTGGAAGACATATTTTAAAGATTTTGTCAAGTCAATATGGGACGAGTAGAATGAAATGAAGGGAATACTCGTTACCTAATCCCCAATTAATTTTGTGCTTAACTTGTTTCCTCTAGAAAAAAACACAATTGTTGGTGTTTCGATCGAGGAATAGGAGTAGAGCTAAGGTACTTTTGACAAAAAATTACACTATTTATATATATAGCTAGAATTTTTTTTTTTATGTATACATAATATATGCTGAACCTCCTTTATATTTTCCATATTTTAAATCTTTTTAGTGAAATGTCCAACTCCATCCGTGTCGAGGAGTGAGCAAACATAATAAAATACTTACACATCCAAAGAATAACAAAAGGATATAAGGATGAAGAAAGGTTAACGCTTTGATTTTTGTAGCACGTAGAGGATTGTGTCATAGCTTTAGGGGGTATTATATTACTTTTATTATATTATAGACTTATAAAAAAAAGTGAGAAACTCTCTGTGAAAAAGTAGCTTATAATATACCTTTTAAAATTTCTTCTTCACTGCAGTTTGCATCTTCCTAGCTTTCAGCTTTTTAACATGAAGAAAGTAGAAATACAGTTTCTTATTCATTCATTTCTAGAAATTTTTAATTCCCGCCATAATATAATATAATGTTTTTCTTCTGAATACAAGGACCAACTTTCTAACGCTTTTTCAAGTAAAATATTATACTCCCTCCGTTTCACAAAGAATGATCTCCTTTCCTTTTTAGTCAGTTTAAAAAAGAATGACCTCTTTCCTTTTTTGATAACATTTTACATTTTGTTTTCCACGTGGCATGTTTAAGACCACAAGATTAAGGACAATTTTGTACATTTGACATAACTTTAATTTAGGACCACAAGATTCAAAAGTCTTCTTTAATTTCTTAAACTCCGTGCCAAGTCAAATCAAAGCACTCTTTTTGAAACGGAGGAAATACTACGTACTATTCAAATCTTGAACTTGACCACTTCACAGCAAAATGCAAAGATAGATATCACCTTTTCACCTTATTATAATGATATATTTCAAGTAATTTTTCTATTTACGAAAGCTCAATTCAATAGAAACGATAACAATAAAAAGAGATGGTGTGTATGTAAACATAAAACACGTAACATGACGACTCATTAAGGTCTTTATATTATCTTTTGAACCAAGGCCGCTTATTTTTCCTACTTTCGTTACTTTAAAGGAAAAAAACGAATTTACTTGACCTACTCCAAATAAGATTTCTAAATCTACTTGGGATTCAACATTTATCTGAAAATTTTGAACCTTTCACAGTGCAAGTGGATGAATTTTAGGGATGTTTCATACATAAAATCATTGAAATAAAACCAAAATATATTTAGTTTGATTTAATTTATTTTTTTTCATTTTAGTTTGATTATTTGGATTTGATTTGGACTCTTATTGGACCTTCTCAAGGTGGTCCTCTAAAATATCTATATAACAGTATATAGTCAAACTCTAAAAAATATCTATATAACAATAAATAGTTAAACTAATTTATATATGCATATACAGATTCAAATATTTATAGTACCCTGAGAAAGTCTTAAATAATACTTAAGAAAAATTTCCAATTATCTAATTATGCACAAGTACTCTCTAAAATCTTAATACATATATGGAAATTTGGGACCTATGGGTATCAACCTAATATTCTGGCATTCTCCAAACCCTTCGAGTAAGGATCATCATCCGGTTTAATTTAAGTATTTAACCCAAAAAACTAACTACCCTTCAAGTAAGTATCATTATCCGATCTAACTCAACCCAAAAAGCTAATTTTTATCGTAAAAATTATTCAATTCATATTAAAAAGCTAACTCGTCCGATCCCTTAAAGGCCGATATGAGACTTTTTAAAACCCCTCATATATCCAAGGTTGCTGTAATACCATATAAATAAATATGCCTTGGGCTAACTCAAGAAGAGTAAAGGATGATTACTAAAGCCATATTAAGAGTACTCTAAGGAACCATCCATCATCTTCGATTTGGGATTTCATTCATCACCACCCCATGCACGCTCTGACATAATTTGATATTGGATATCTGAACAATATATTCGAGATCCCAATATTGAAAGCATGACTCTGATACCATATTAAACAGACGCTGGGCCTAACTCGCTAGCACACACAAACAATTTTTTTTGTCTATATTCTGCATTTCTGCTCCTATATATGTTATATTGAAGTATTTTTTAACTTAGCGTAACAAATTGACTTTCATGAGGATTTGATGTGAAAAATGCTGCAATTTTAGTAGCAAAGTTTTTTTCTTTTTCCAAAAAGCAAATTTGGATTTTGTAACCTCATGGTAGATTTGTTTTCTTGTCTCAATTAAAAATCAAGTTCAAAGAACACAAAGACCAAGTCTTCAATGTATAATCACACCTCTACCTTTTCTTTTTTTTCACTTCATTAATTTACCTTTAACCACAACCAAGCATGGTCCGTGCACAAGAATGATAACACGCACAAATAGAAAAATGGTCCAAATTATAAAATGGAGGAAATTAAATTTTAAGATAAAACAAAAAAAAAGAGAAAAAATGGAAGTCAGTAGGAGAAGAGCATGCAGCCTATCAAACAAATTATAGGTAATTGATTGAACACTGCACAATGAGATAAAGAGTAGGAGGGACCAGATAGCTATTAGATTCTTTCCTCGTGTTTCCCCCAAACACATACTTCTATAAACTATGCAAAATATGTCATCACATTCTGGTAATGTCCATGAGTTCATGCAATTACTATTTCAAGATTGTTTTTTTTTTTTGTAACTTCACTCAAGATAATAATACTCATCCTTCTTATATGAATTAGTTTAACTGGATACAAAAATTTAAGAAAGCAAGATTGTTTTAAAATTTATTGTTTTAAATTAAAAATGTGTGTACTATGTCATGTGACTTATTAGTTCTTAGGTTGAAATTAAAAAATCAACAATAATAACAAGAAACTAATGTAATCCTACAAATAGGATTTGGAGAGGATAGACGTACAAAGATTTACCTCTACCTTTAGACCCATGGCTCAAAAGAAATATAATCGATTAAAGAAAATCACTAAATATAAAAGTGACATTTTCAAAAATAAGAGTAAAATACATACTCCTATATTGAAAGAGAACGAATATGACTTACTCCTTCAAGATTATGAATTTGAGAATCTGTTTTATTTTTTTTATTTAAAAAAAAAAAATCAATAGCCAGTCAATGTTACTTATAATTATGATGATAATAAGATGGGGTCGGTAGTTTTACATAGTTCCAAAAGATGTCATTTCCAGTTTCTGTGTGTTTACGTTATGATACACGATAAATGAAAAAGAAACTCCATAGATCTGCTGTTTATGGGATTTATTATTAGAAGGAAACAAAGAGAAATTATAAAGAGGGACATGAGAGTAAACAATGACGTGACTTAAAGTTTTACTAATACATAATTAAGAAAAAAGTTCATTTAGCACGAAAGATAAGGTTTGATATATCAAGATTAAACCAAAATTTATATTGCGTTTGATCGATCGAATAAATTTATTCCCAAACATATGAGTATAATTGAAATATATATCCTTAGTGTAGAACTTGTGTTAGAAAATATGTTGTTTCAACCTTATAAACAATTACGGACTTTAATTATAGGATAAATTACTTATTTACACAGCATTAATTAACACATTTTCTATTATTCCCTACCTTTTCTAAATATTACTAAAATCCCTTTTTTTACTCCATTAAACCCAACTTTCAGATACATAACTTATTTTTTCTTAAGCCACGTTTATCTCTCCCCTTTTCACTCCTTAAATTACTCCTTTTTTTTTACTCCCATAATCTTATCAATTTATTCTCTCATTACAATTTTGAATTTTAAGATTTCTCTCTCTGATCAATCATCCATTAGGTATTGTTTCAAATTCTTTCACTCACAATTGTTATGGATGATGCACCTTTATTCAGTAATGGAATTGCCCAGATAATGTCATCTAACACCAATCGTGTTTATGATTACGAAAAAATTGATTGGGCTGAAAATAGATCTAAGAAATTGCATAATCCTTTCGTAATGGCAAAAGTAAACATTAAGAAGGTGAAGAAGGATAGTCAATCTTCTTCAAAAGCACAGTCGATAAAACCCCAAAAAAGAGGTGTCGAAAAGTCGCACCAACAATTTCTCAGCGTTCTTTACCTAAGGTTAGATTTTCTATCTTTTTATCAATTTTTGTGATCATTAAATTTGACTTTATTAGTTCAATGATTTTATGATACATTAATGATTCAATACTTTTTTGATATTGTAATTCAACAGGATTTAGTTAGTTTTGTATTCTAGTAATATTCTTTCAAGCATGCTGAACTTTGAAATTCTTATATCATCTTCTAATCATTTTTTCTCTTGGAATTGAACTTAATATGATTCAATGATTACGCTAATTAATAATAGTATTCTTGCAGGAGCTTCTGCGAGATTAGTTTTTTGTTACAACGGGAAGAGTGCAATTGTTCAATCAGCCATAATAGACAAGAATATTGAGTTTTGGATCACGCCCAAATTATTAATCGGAGCAGATATCAGCAAGTGCAAGGTGTACTTAGTGAAATCACCAAGTCCCACTTGTAATGTCTCAACAAACTTCAATGGCGGAAGAACAACTTCTAAAGTGAATGTTGAGAAGGAGAAGTCAAAACAAATCAGATTGTTGATTTTTTTTTCGATTTCTTTTTGTTCATCTTTTTTGATATATATGAGTTCAAATTTTTAATGTATCCAGTTATTTTTGCTTCTTAAATTAATATATAATGCTTTCGTTTCAACATGATACATTACAATTTCATCATGTACAATGTATCGTGTTCAAATTACTAAATCATCTTACAACTATAGTTTGTGATACATTAACTAGATTTTTATATTATTAAGTTAATTTTGTTTCTGAATTATTGTATAATGCCTTTGTTTCAACACTACGATACATTACAATTTTATCATGCACGGTGTATCATGTACAAATATTAGTTTTGATACATAACTTAATTAGTTTAGATACTTGATACCAAACTTCTACCAAATGTATCATTTATCATGTATCTAAATGTATCATTTATCATGTATCTAGATGTATCATTTATCGTAGCTGCATTTGCTGAATTCTTAAGTGACGAAATCAACACCCAATATGATAGTTTTCGAAGTGACTATCTTCGCAAAATATATGCAACACTGTTATGAAAGTATGGTCTCGACAAGGTTAAAGCGGAATATGTTAGCGACAACGATGACCCTCCAAGGCTGAAGAGTGTCTTACTCCAGCAGCAGAAAATGAACTTGTTAATGTAGGCTAGCTCGTTTTCTATGTTCCTGTTCACAAACAGTTGTTGGTGCTTATTTGTTTTTTAAGATACATTAATCAGTGTTTTGGAGTATTTATTACCCTTTTAACATAATAGTTTTAAATTTGGAAGAGTTCTGAGGTTTAAAATTGTTTATTTTCGCTTTTAATTTTCTGCTCAGTACAATTGGTACTTTGGAAAATTATGTATCAGTACTTCAGAAAATTTTGTATTTGATAAGTATGATAATTACATTATTGTATCTGATAAGTATAATAATTACATTAATGAAATTTTGTGTCTGAAAACTATGACATTAATGTATCTGATAATTTTGAAACACATCATTAGAAATTTTTAAAACAATTATTATGTATATGATACAAAATTTCCTACAAAATAAGAAATTTGTTTATATCACAAATCTTGATACTATATTTTACACTTGATACACCCTAGTTAATTTTACATGCCGACTTTTATAATATTTGGTACATATCACAACATTTGATACTATATTATTAAGTAGTATGATTTATCAAAAAGAAATTTATATACATTACACACAATAATTATGTATCATGATAAGAAAATTTATTAAGTATCACAACACATGATACTATATTGCTAAACTTGATACAATCCCATATAATTTCACTATATTTAGTAAATTTTACATGTTGTCTCTTATACCTTTGGGTACAAATCTCAACAATTGATACTAATTGAATATTCGATGCAAAAGTTTCACAAATTTAAGTATCAGATACCATATATATATATATATATATATATACAAAATTAACTTTGACAGAGTTTAACAAACAAAAAATATAGAACCCCTAGATAAACATGTCAATTCAATTTATTGCATCAGAATCTAGTAAGACAAAAGTACCCTGTAATGTATGTGTGTAACAGTGGAAACAAATGCTACACTTTGAGAATTATTAAACATGAAATATCAAAGTACTCCGAAAAAATAATGATCAAGAATCATTTGAGAAGAAAGTACATGTTCTTTTATTGTGACCTTCTTGTCCACAACGTCCACAACAATTCATCAATATTCAATTCACTTGCAATGACTGAAATAAAATTCACATATGAAATATTTTTCCCAACCACTATTCCATCACTTTTGTATCACTCGTATCTAACTTCACTCCCCCATATTCTTGAATGCCTTAACAAGATCGAAATATTCCTAACGAATCTTCACAAATCACCTTGAAACAAAATTATGAACCACGTTTTGTGAATTTTTTTTTGGACGAACGGGGAGAAACAATTCAAAATTTGAATTTTCTAATTCTTTTAGTGTTTCATACCTACTAAAACCGAATGTTAAAAAGAAATAAATTAAGGCGTAATTTGGGGTTCTTTTAGTGTTTGATACCTATTGAAACTGAATGTTAAAAAGAAATAAATTAAGGCGTAATTTGGGGGACTTACTAACATTAGCGTATTTGGGGGGATTTAATTAAATTTTCAGTTTCTAATCCCTTACTTTACGCAACAAATTGATAATCCATGCATCAAATATAATGTATCAAATGGCATAATGATGTATCCGAAAGGTACTAAAAAGATGGGATTTTTGTAATTTGTGAAAGAGTAGGGATAGGAGGTAATTTATGTTTTACACTATGTGATTTACATAATTTTTACATTATTATATCGATAAACTAGTTGGCCGAAGGATACCTAATTCATAACTTTCTCAATATTAATCAATTCATGCAATAGACATGGAATTTATTATCAATATATGCCCAACCGACTTATTCTCATTCAAATGTGTCCATTGACTAATTGACAAAGATAAATATATTTATATATATTTGGATGAGATAAGAGTTAGGTTCCTAATTATTCTCTCAATTTTTTTAATTACTTCTTGATTTGAGTTATATATTTAAAAGGGAAACATCTCAAAGTCTCATGTTGTGCACAACTTACCAGATTCAGAATTAAGATCTCTTATTCTTTAATCCAATTTTAAATCTATATATTTCGTGATTGTTTGTTTTTCCCCTTTTTAAGATTTCTGTTTGATTTCCTGAGACTTCTGTGATGTTAACAAAGCTCCATCACCTGCCAACTTTCTGTATTTTGCACTTTATTTATAATATTAGTAATAATTGGTCATTGCCCACCATTTTGACTTAAACTTCTAGCATATATTTTTGTCTGATATTTACCTACACTGTTTAAAAATTAAATAATTTGATTTTTTAACACAAATTACTAGTCTGCGTAGTTTGTGATGTTAATTAACAATAATTGGATCTCAGATAGAAAGGTGTGGAGGACGCGAATTAGGGTTGACGGTTAATAGGTAAGAGCATGTCTATGCTAGTAGGTAGGAGTGCATTGTCTTGATACCCTTACCAGTAGTCATAGTCATTGTTTGTAGTTTTTTGTTATTCAATTTTATTAATATCTGTTTTTCCGTGTAGTTTGATTGTAGTAATATATGATATTGCTATGCTACTATATATATGTGTTCCTTTGTTACTATGTTTTATTTCTTATGTTTCATTACATTTTTTTCTAGTTTGTTTTTGTCTTGAGGCAATTGGCTATCGGAAACAACCTTTCTACCTCACCTTTGACATATCCTTCCCAGACTACATTTTGTGGGAATAAACTGGATATGTTGTTGTTATAGTTATTTTAAAAACAAATTAGTATTTCAAATGTTCTTCCAATCCTATAAACAATAGTGCATTATTCACTTTGTTATGGGTATGACATTACCACACTACAATACCAAGTGGACATGGCAAAAACAGAAGATCAAAGGAGTTCAATTCATATATATATATATTTATTGTGGTCTAAATGCCTATTCGAAGAAAAAAATATAGTGGAACATATCGAGAGTTAATAAATCGGGGATCAAAGTTAGGCTTGATACTTCAAACTTTAGATACGTAATTATCGTCATACGAAATTTCTGACAAAAATGTGTAGAATTTGATTGTGAAAAGAAGGGCAAATCACATGAATTCCACTAATTTAGGTCTTAATTATTAAGATTCCCAATAGTTTCTAATATTACTTCCTCTACCATATTTTATGATTAGGATACATGAGTCTGAATCCATCAGATACATGTATCTGGCGAATTTTAAAACTGAGATACAAAATTTATTTATTTAAATTAATTGGTTGTAACTTATTTCCTTAATTAGAGGAGTAATTGAGGATTTTCAAAATACATAGATAATTAATTTCATTTTATTATTCTTTGAAATAGTAAATTCATTAATATTATTAATATAAGATAAAAACATGTATATCTTGGTAATGTAGTTTGATTAATTTCAAATTATTACTCTTAAAATAATAAATTCATTAATTTGATGTATCTATTTTCAATATATGATGTATCCAACAAACTAAACATTTAGATACATGAGTGTCATACAAGTATATTCATATGTATCATAGAAGTATCTAGCATTAATTTCATGTATTTGTTATACGTATCTAGTATTAATTTTATGTATATATATATATATATATTAATTTCATGTATCTTTTATATGTATCTAGTATGAATTTGATGTACCAAGTATCAATTGTATATGTTATATCCAAAAACATGCATCTCGAATACATAGTAAACATATACATCTAATTATGTGTATCTAAATATGGAATATACAAAAAAAAGAAGCATATACATCTAATTATGTGTATCTAAATTTCATACGTTATATCCAAAAACATGTATCTCGAATACATAATAAGCATATACATTTAATTATGTGTATCTAAATATGAAATGTAGTTGAAACACATGAATCTATGAACAAATCAATACTGTAGAGTATCTGTCGTATCATTAATATCATTGTGTTGTTAAAAATCATGTATCCGAAATTTAATATATAGTGGATACATATACATGTTCAGATACCCCATTACTAAAAATACAACTCGAATCTTAATTAAGATTACTACTTATTGGATACACATGTTTCAAGGGCTATATCAAAGTAATGTTGGTACTACCACATCCATATCACAGTAACCAAAGAAAGTCTTAGAAGAACACCAGCAAACAAAAACTCTCTACAATATTCCCTTTGATCCTTTTGCACTGTGGCATAACATAATCAAAACTAAGATCTATTTCTTTCGGAGACAAACAATCAAGACCCATTATGAATTGAAAGTTTTCTCTGTAGCAGTTACTGTGATTGGAACTCGTGATAAATGAACAATACAAAATGATATTTGGGTTCAGTAGAATTTGTGGTGATGATATCTTGAGAATAAGAGAGTAGATTAACTGTTGTTAAAATGAAATTGTAAGGTGAAATTCTTGAATAAAAAAGGAGGAGACATAATTGAGTGATAAACATGGGAGGGGAAAATTAAGAGATAGTGATTGATTTGGAGTGAAAGGGTTATTTAAGCAGATAATTAATCAATAATAGTTTTAAGGGATGTGGGTATCTAATAGTATTTTCAAATAATATATTAATATATGGTATAAAATACTAAAAATGGTAATATATGTAATTGTTTAAAAGTAAAGATAATATTAGTATATATAGTAGTGATGTATGTCTAATAAGGTAGTTTAATCCTGAAAAGAATATGTCAAATTATCTGAAGTTAAACCAAGTTAAATCCACCAGGCCTAATTATGTGGGCCTTGATAACAGATACCCAAATGCTATTGGGCTGGACTCTTCCTAAGATAATATTCAAGGGAAATTGAGATATTGGGCTAATGATATGTATTTTATTGGGCCGACTGTCAATGCAGCCCAAATTTCCAAAATTAACCGATTTCGTCACTGGAAATCCCGGTTCGGTTCGACAGACCTTTTGAGCTTTATATAAATAGAAAGATCGGCGATAACTCGGCGAGTTAAAAGCTTACACCTTCGTTCTCCTTGCTACTATACGACTTCTTCGAGGTCCCTTTTCTCTCTCAAAGACTTGTCGCGTAAGATTTCTTGAATGAATTTGCATTAATTTTGTTTGAATTCAGCTTTTTTCGCTTTAATCCTTTTTTGTATAGTTTTGATATAAGTCTTAGGGTTTCTGACTTTCTATTCATGTATTGACATGACTTTTAAAGCTTGTGATGTTAATAAAGCTATGATCTTTGTATTGGAGTTGATAAATAAATGTTTATTGTAGAAAATTGAATTTATGTTTTCTCTGCTAACCTTTTGCTGTACATTCTGCTGGAATGTTGGTTTTTTAAATTTATGGGTGGATGTTGTAATGTGCTGGGTTGTTCATGTGCTATCTTCTGGAAAATAAGTCATTTAACTTCGTTGAATAGATGTTCGCGTTATTAGTGTAATGTAAACTTGATATCCGGAATGCTGATTTAATGAATGCAATGGAAAGGCTTGTGTTTGAATCATTATTAAGTTTGGTGCCCCTGTTGAAGTCTTTGGATCTTTTGGTACATACCCGCAGTGGTTTGAAGGCAAAGTTAGGAATCACGTCAGGGTTCTCCCGCGTGTGAAGCAGGCTTTAAATGCTCCAGGATGTCCATGAGGCTGAAGTCTTATGGAGCTTACTCCCCAGTAGTTTATGATTCTAATAAACTGCTATTTTTTTCCCAATAAGAGAGTTGCGCAACCTCGTTTCTTGCTCTTATTTTTTTCATTTGTGATGGGCATATTGCCTTGAATTTCATGATTTGCTTGTGTATTATTGTTAACTTGACTTTAACTATCAAGCCATATGAGTCATGATAGATAAAATGTCCCCTACCTTTTAAACACCAAGTACTTGGTATCTCTAAGTTCATGTGCCCACTGTTTCTTCTTTCTCCATTTTACCAACGGAATCTATAGTAAGTGAAATTGACCCATTTTACGAGGTCAAGTACAACATCAGTACATTATTAGCTTCAATCAAGGCGGCAACATTGTCATTTATGTCCCTTATAATGATAAATCAACCTGCAGTTGATGATTGTAACCAATGTTCACCTAGGTTATAGTTATTTTGAAGTGGCTGATTGTGATCTTTGTGTTACTGGAACGATCTCTGTTTTTATCTAGTTGTTCTTTGTTCTTCTCTTTTTTCTCCCTTAACTCGTTTTCATCTCATTCTATATCTCTGCCATATCAAGTTATTTGGGGTGTGGAATCCCTTAAAAAGTTTTTAAAGGGATTTAACATTATGAAACAAAGTACAAGGTTGCTGCAGTTAGGACTTTAGGTTGTTGTTATGTCTTAACGAATTGCATGAGATATAAGTTTTTCTGACTGGGAATTTGGCTATTTTTTTCTCGATGAAGATATGTTTTCTCTCCTTCATAGTTGAAAACGTGTTTTCTCCTATTATTCTTCCTTCCCCTTCCTCTCTCCTGTTCAATTTTATCCTAGAAGGTAATTTGATGCGGTTCTTATGGTTTATGAATTGATTGAACAGGTTAAGCAATATGGCTGAATTGACTGCAGAAGCCCAGCTTGTTCAAAGTTGAGTTCTTTTATTTAATGTACTTGTCCTCTCCCTCTTATCAATTCTATCAACTATTTTCTAACAGGGGCATGGCCTTTGACATTTCATCTTTAGAATTTTCGTAATTTTCTCGAGCTTCAATTCATGTTTGTCTCCTAGTTGTATTCCATTTAACATCTTGATGCTAAACTTGTTTTGAGATATTGAAGTCACAGATTAGGCCTAAGTCTAGCTCTTTCATTCTGTACTGCTGACATCTGGAGAAAATTTCTTGTTTCTTCATGATTCAGATAATTTAGAGAATGTCAATGGGTTCCAAACGATGCCCAAACAAGATACTGCATGCCTTCCTAACATGCAGATGCAGCCTGAAGAAATTGGTAGGAGACATCAATGCTCCTTCCATTCATGTTATTGTCCTCCAATTATATTCATTATTGTTTTTCCAAGAGACCAGGATCACAAGAACAATGTTTTCACCTGTATGCTTCTGTTTCCAGAAAGGAAAGCTCGGGTGGATGCTGTTTGGGAGCAAATGAACAAAGGAGTGTCTACGAGGACCCTGTACTCCATAATAAACAAGCCTACCTTAGCTTCAAATAAAGCTTCCTCAAAAAGTTCGTCAAAATCGTCATCTTCTGTGAGTATAAAGACCTCTACTCTACTATACAAATTGTATGAGATGCCCACGTTGTTACTCAGATTTGTGGTGTTGCATTCTCAACAGAGTTGGATGACAGTACTGGGATTGTCCCAAAAGAAGACATTAGAGCCTGCAAGAAGCACACCAGAGAAATGCCTTGGAACTACTCAAAATGATACTAGCGAGGAGTCAAAGAAGCTGGCTGCTGCTGCTCTCTCTGCAGTAAAGGAGGCTGCCACAGCTGCTGCCTCTGCAGGCCGGGGTAAAGTGGTAAGTCTATTTTTGCTTGCTCCATGATACTTCTGTGGACTACTAGCTTTTCATTTTTGTAGCTGAAGAATTGGTTATATACTCATAGAATGCAGGTGTATAGAGCTCTTTTGGCTGTAAATGGATTGTGATTCACTTTCTTTATACTTGAAATAACAACCTGGTGAAGAGTTCATATTTTTGCATATAGACTTCTTTTTCTTTTCTGTATGAGTGAAATGCTTGACACCGTTGTCACTTAAGTAACTACTGTCCAACACACACACCACACACCCCAAAAAAAATAAAATAGAAAGAAAGTAGTTGCTGTCACTTTTGTGGTCTTGGTACTGTTTAACCTGTACGTTTGATAGTTATTATTATTAGGAGACGAGGTTGTGATAAAGGAGAAGAGGTTGAGAAAATTTGTGGAATGGTTACAATCAATTGTCCATCTGAACCACATCATGGGAACTTCTAGATTTAATAATATCTCACTCAAGATGTGCATATGCTTCTCAGATTTGTTGTTGCCCCTTTGCACATTCCTTACACCTATTCTAATTTTATAGATTACTGAGGTACGAGATTTTGCTGGTGAAGATGTTGAAATAAAGAAATACGTTGACGCCAATTCTGCAGAAGCATCTGATAAAGGCAAAGGCCCAGCACCACCTGCCTCTGCTGTTGATATTATCCTTGAACAAATAAAAAAGAAGCAGAAACTTAGTGTACTTGATAAGACAAAGAAAGACTGGGAGGGATTCAAGGGAGAAAATAGAGGGATGGAAGAAGAGCTGGATGCTTACAAGAAGAGTTCCAATCAGTATCTAGATAGGGTTGGTTTCTTAGAGCGTGCTGATTACCGAGAATTTGAGCGGGAGAGAGATGCTCGTCTTGCAATGCATGCTAAGAGGAAACCAGAAAGCATGAGAGAAGACTACTGAAAAACTTACCATTGAAGAGATACTGGCACTTGAGCCCTGTAAAAGAAGTTGTGGCATTCTTCTTGCATGAAATGTGCATCAGTGGCTTTTGGAGGCCTATTCCTGTTTTAGATTATAAGTTTGTCCTATCATTAGCAAATATTGCAGGGGTTTTATGGGCTACATGTTCATGAAAGTGACTCATGCTTGGAAACATGTTGTAATTTAACTTCTTTTACCCAATCCAATCCACTTAGTCGGTGGGGAAAAGATTAGACTAAAGAGCTGTCTTGCAATGTCAGGTTGATTTTGTATTGACAGTAACTAGGGGTACGGGTTTTTCAAATATCAAATCAAACCATTTATGTTGGGTTTTCTCGGGTTTTTTTGGATTGTTTCGGGCTTTTTCAGTAAAGTATTCATACAAATATATAATTTACTTGTACTTCAATTATTTTTTTAGTCCTATTAAAATACAACTATCTAAGATGTTTCTTAAAATATAACACAATATGATATGATTAATGACACTAAAATATTCAACAAAAATAATAATAATGAAATCGCGTAAAATAAATGTTGCAAATTAACAAGTCATAATGAAAATTATCATAATTTAAAAGTACTAAATCATGCTAAGATTAAGTTTAACAAGTTTTAGTTACATGACTAAATATTGAAGGAAATTAAAATTAAATTATGTATTTTAATTGTCTAAATCAATGTAAAACTAAAGAACAAATATTCAATATTATTGTCATTCTTAGTGTTGAATTGATTTTCTTTTTGCATTAGTATAGATTTGATTTTGATTCAAGCTTTATTATAATACCAACATTTGTTGACTATAATCTTTATTGGCTCATTCATAATTCTAAGTTTCAAACTTGAAATAATATATTAAAAGATAAAAACTATGAAAAAGTATAAGAAATATTTAAAAATTATATCAAAGTAAATATTTTTATGTATAAAATAAAATTTTAAAATTATATATATAATGTCGGGTTGGTTTGGTCTCGGGTTGATTTTTTTTAGTTAAAACCAAATCAACCCAAATATAGTCGGATTTTTTTTTGCAAAACCAAACCAAGTCAAACCAAGCCATTAGTCGAGTTTTTTTTTCAGGTTGACTCAATTTACGATTTGATTCGATTTTCGGTTCGATTTTATACGCCCCTAATAGTAACGAATAAGTCTGCATTTCTTTGAGTCCAAGGGCAGCTTCAGTGGACGAATCTTGTAATCAAACCTATAAGCAACCGGTCTCTGAAGAATTATTCGTCTTCTAACTAAAGCATTCTCTGTAGAATCCAATATTTCCCTCAGACAGTCTGAACTCTGAAAGTACCAAAAAAACATCACCATCTGAGGATAGGCGATGCAGACACTATTTTGAGTTTCTAACTACGTAGATTTTGAACATATAAATTAGAAAATTAGCATAAGGTTAATGAACTTTCATTATCCGAACCATTTTGCAGGTTACTGAACACGATCAGATGATCTTGAGAGAAGAAGAATTAAAATAAAAGTTGAACATTTATTCGAATATAACAAGGAAAAGAACCATGTGAGTGATTTTCACACTTGGGACAAAGACGAAGAACTTTTGTTTCTGTAATTAGCTAGCGAATAAAAAATTGTCTGTATGAATGAATATACAATGATGAGAATGGAAGGATCCTCTTTGAAACCTAACAATGACGTTATTCACTGTTAATCGTCGAAGGATCTATGCACCAAATGACTTTTAAGAAGAGTCCAAGGAGCTATGTTTTCTGAAAGGAACTTAGGAGGGTGTTTCACAATGGAAGCACTGAACTTCGACTACGATTATGTCTTGAGAAAAAGGACCTACCACCATAAGAAAATGATCTCTTCATCAAAACAGCTTCTTCTTTATGCAGAGTTGATCTTGAATTTTCACCAACAGCTTGTCCTCCTGACAACACAAACATACTATCAAGCCCTCTACTTGAACTAATTGATGAATCCACTGAAACTGATCTCCTCATTGATTGTACTTCCCCCCCATCTCCACAACCTCTCTCAACTTGATTAACCCCATTCTCGCCAATAACTACCTCATTGTTACTATTCACTTCCCTCTGTTCATCATTTTCCAGTACCCTTTCTTCATTGGCACTCAAATCAGCACCTAAATTCAGCTCGATTGGAACCAAAGCAGGTGCATTCAAACTGTTTGATAAAATGCCTGAACGACACAAAGGGCAATTTATGTGTGATCTTAGCCATGTATCTATACAATAGATGTGAAAGGCATGTTTACAATTTGGGAGTAATCTAAGAGACTCATCATCTTGAAATTCATTCAAGCAAACAGAGCAATTTGTTCCTTCAACCATACCATCCCCTATTTTATACTTGAAAATAGTAATCTTATTAATAACAGATGGCTGAAGACCCATAGTGTTGATGTACCAAATGGGATGATCAATAACAGGAGCTCGATTTTCGTCGAAAAATTCTTCATCTTGTGTTGGTGGGGTACTTCTCCTGTTCCAGTTGAAGCAATTCTTGACAATGATCAAATAGTAGCTGACAAGAATGAACAAACTAGCAAACAAGGCAACAGATATTATCACATAAGGTGATATGTTCTGATGATGTTTGCTACTTAACTGAGGCTGCAGCCACGACGACGGAGGTGGTGGTGGAGGTATGTAATAATCTGAATCTACATATGGATAACAAGCATAAGGACATGTTGAATCACAAACATAGATACAATCTGCAGATTGGTTTGTTATTATTTGAAATAACTTTCTGGTGTTCATCATGGCCATTTGATAGATAAAAATTGTGTCTTGATCTTGGAAAAACTATAATGAAGTTAAGATGATTTAGGTGATTAGTCATTGAGATTCTTGTCAATAAGGTGGAGAAGTATAATTAGCCTGTTATTTTCCAAAGTTTTGAATAAAGACTTTTTAGAGGGCTTTCATTTTCATTTCAATTGAATATGTGAGGTTGATGGCTTTCTTGGAATATTTTATTTTTTCCATGAATAATTGAGAAACATTGATGTGAAGAAAAACTAGAGTGAATTATATAATAAGCGTTTAATTAGTTGTCAAACATAATGACAGATAGTGTAGTATACTATAAACTTAAGCTAAATTCCACGAGATTATTTGACCCTTGAACCTAATTAGTATTAATATTTTGTAACCATATTGTATTCAGCTAGTCAATTTTCTAGTATACAATGGTTTAAACCGTTCAAGTATGGTATAAAGAGTTATATGGTTATGGTATTAAAGATGTTTACGCGATCAAGTCATTAAAAGGTGATTGCAGGTAACTATAGCGTTAATTGGTAACTAGAAATAAATGGTAAGTAGCCTACGATAACAGAATCATTTCATTAAACAAGTTAATTGTAGAGTCATAAGTCAAAATGTTGAGCGATACATATGAAACATGATTTTGGCGGCTTAGGTGATAAATCAACATCAAGATGGTACCATAATTAGAATAAGTAAGGTTATTTGCAAACGAATAATTAATTATCATATTATATATCAGGGTAGTGGGTATCTGTCGATTTCCTAAGCGTGGAACAAATAATGGTTATTAAATCTCAATCACTACTAGTATTAATTTTGTTTTGTCCAATCAATTTCTCTATACTTTTCCTTCTTATTTTGTTAATTAATAATATTGAGTTTTATGCTTTTGCTAAAGGCAATATTCTTGAGACACAAAGGACGTTATATTATTGGTAGTTTCTCTCTAGGTTTTGTGAAAAATGGGAGCTAAAATTTGGATTAGTTTAAAGATTTACTAGTATTGAATGGGTAAATTATCAAATTTAGGCCAGTAAAAAATATTTAAGTGGATGAAAGTGTTATAAACTTATAATTCACCCTCCCTATTTTGGGGTCAATTTGGGACAAGGCAAGATGAATTGGGAAGTGTTAGGTGAACTGAGCAATTAAGCCGATTTTGGAACCTCTATTTAAGACATAGTCGAAATTTATAAATTTTTGTAACAAATTCAGACATATATATGCGATCAAAGTTAGAAATATTTGCGTATGAAGTTATAAATGTATATAATTTTTATTTTCTTTTATGGTCTCAAACTCCAAAACAAGTTGACCATAAATATTGAAGAATTTTGTTTAAACTAATAATAAATATATAATATGTATATCAGCTAAGTGGCAATTACATAGAGATTAAAATAGTTAGTAGCTGACTTGTAAAATTATGCTCCCACTCCTATTATGTCTAACTTAAAGTTAAGTTTTTCTATATTGGCCCAGTGATTTGGGCTTGGAATTTTCATGTTGGAAGTCTCAAGTTTGAAACCTTTTTGCCAGGGAAAGCAAGGAGTTTGCCTTCTGGATTGAGCTCATCGCACTGGACTTGTCTAGTGCTTGTAACTATCTTGTGTGGTTTGCGAGATATTGCATAGGAGCGAAGGTTTTACCCTATGCACATCCAAATGATAGCAACTACGGATTTCCCATTGTCATCCAAAAAGGATAAGAGTAAAAAATTAAGAGTCTGTTTGAATTGCTTTAAAAGTTGGTCAAACTTATTTTGAATAAATTATAGAAGCCACATATTATAAGTACTAAATAACATCTTATCCCTTCTAGTTTTCTATTTACCAAAAATTCCTTAAAAATGATGTTTGCGGGATACATAGTGTTGTGCACGGGATACATTAGATTTGATACATTCCACATAGCGGGATACATAGCGTTGTGCACGGGATACATTAGGTTTGATACATTTCACTTAGCGGGATACATAGCGTTGTGCACAGGATACATAGCGTTTGATACATTCCATATAGTGGGATACATAGCGTTGTGCACGGGACACATGCGGGATACATAGGTAAATAAGGGATTTTTGAAAATTTTGAAATAAGTAGGGATAAATGGATATTAAGGTAAGTAAAGGAGTGTAGTTAAGTAATTTGATTAAAGTCATTTTTAGTTTTTGGAAGTGTTTGACAAGGTTTAAAATAAGTTTAAAATAACTTTAAAAAGGTTTAAAACCAAAAGTAGGACTCCCCTTTCTTTTTATTTTATTAACTTACAAGTCATTTAAGTTTGACTTTTTATTTTTTTGATTTAAAAATTACTTTTTTTAAGTCAATCTAAAGGCAAGAAGTTGTGAATACTTTGGTAGAGATTTTGTTACTATTGTTTGCGATTAGAGGAATCTTTGGACCATGAGCATGGATATGAACTATTTAATCATGTAGCCGTTGTGTGTGGCCCAATTGCCCCAATCTCATGACTCCAAGTTACAGGGAATTACAGCTAATGACAATGGAAATGGGTGGTCATGAATTTTTTTATATGTTCTGCTTGCGTTATGGGCCAGCATTCACGATCAATAGTTAAAAGGGAAAATGGTATATAATAGCAAATTATTAATTTAAATTAAATGCTATAAATATAGTTTGATTTAATTGTATCTCATAGCAAACTGTTGCTATTTCGCCTATCTCCTAATGAATCTCGCTAGCCACTATCATTCTCTTCCTTGCCTCTCTCGCTTTTTATACAAATGCAAATATATAAAATGCGTTTGTGTTTGTATAAAGTGAGAGAAAATTGTATATATACATATATTTTCGTTCCTCTCTCTCCCCTCTTCCATATCTCGCTCGCCACTCTCCCAGATCTCGCTCGCTCACTCGCCTCTCTCACTTTATACAAAAACGCAAATGTATAAAATGCGTTTGTGTTTGTATAAAGCGAGAGAAAATTGTATATATACATATATTTTTGTTCCCCTCTCTCCCCTCTCCCAGATCTCGCTCGCCACTCTTCCAGATCTCGCTCGCTCACTCACCTCTCTCACTTTATATAAACACAAATGTATACATTGTATTTGTATAAAGCGAGAGAAAATTGTATATACAAATACAAATACATATATTTTTGTCCTATACACTTATGATTATACAAATACGATCTTCCCCTGCCCAGTTTTCTTTTGTCTTTCTCTCTTTCTCGCTTTATATAAACACAGATTATACAATTGATCTTTTGTATATGTATACTAAAACAAATTATACAACTGCTTTCTTTTGTATATGTATAGCGAAATTATACGACTGTTTTCTTTTGTATATGTATAGCGAAATTATACAACTGCTTTCTTTTGTATATGTATAGCGAAATATACATATTTATGTTTGCTATGGAGCGCAATTATGCAAACTATAGTTATAACATACAAATATAATTTTTGTATTTGCTATATGTGAAAGTTGCTCTAGTTAAAATTCGCTTATGAGGTAAGAAGGATCAAAAGTTCAAGATCACTCATTTACAATATGACCAGTTTTATAAATCACCCATGACCCACCGATATATGGATTATATTTATAAAAAGTACACCACTAATGAAGCATATGTAGAGAGCTTGCTCGATTTCAAAGGTTTTCAAACCTCTTATTGTTAAGATGTTAAGACAAGTTATTGAATCCAAATTGTGTACTACATTTTCTCTCATGTTTTTTTTTATCCAAGAAATCTGTAGTCGCTATTATTTGGATGTGCATAAGATAAATCTACCCATATGTAATAACTCGCAAACCACATAAAAGACGTGAACCATATCAGAAAAGACCACAGCGACAAACTTTGACTAAGAAGGTTGATGGTGAGAAAAATCAATCCCAAGTCTCTTATATGAGAAACCACTCACCCAACCAACCCAACCCTTAGGCGTACTTTTTCTCTTCTGTCATTACTTTAAAATTATCGATAAGTTGTTTTGTAAATAGTAGTATCATTTATGCATTTTAGGACCATTTTGATGTGATAGTTGTACTTATTTTTTAGCAAAATTATTCCATAAACTGTGTCCACACTCCAATAATCAAGAAAATGCAATTTTTGGCCATTGACTTTTGGTAGATAAAAGAAAACGAAAAAACTAACCTCTAAAGTTTAAGATTGTAACCCTTTTTTAAAATTACAGAGATAAATATAACTATTGTCACACCCCTTTTTCGCGCACAGCGGATAGGGTCTTTTCAATTTAAGTAACGGTATTGATTAAGGGATCATTTTATTTGTTTCAGAGTCGCCAGTTAGAATTGAGTTATGGTATTCCAAGTCACCTTTTTTAAATCCCTAATCAAAAGGAAATGACTCTTTAATTTGGTCTGCGAACCAGAAATTCAGGTAAGGAATTCTGTTGACCGAGGGGAAGGTATTAGGCATCCCTCGAATCCCATGGTTCTAGCACAATCACTTTTATTGACTTATATTTATTTTAAAATTATATTTGGATATATTTTTACAGGCCGTGATTTGCTTATTTTTCAATTGTTGAACTTTATTGGGTCTCAACTTAGATGCGTAACGCATTCTTGATCTTAACATTTAGAGACATAACTGTCTTCTTTGCATCACACCTAATAATCTATTTTTTCTATAAGTCTCTACTTTAAATTAATAAAATTTAATTATATTATTGAACAAGATGCGTCACCGCATCCTTGATTTTTTTTAATGTCTCAAAAAAGATGTGCAACTACATTCTTAACCGAAACAAATATTTTTAACGTACCTAAAAGTTTGTCTAATGCTAAAAGAAAATACTTAGTCTTTATAAAGAAAAATCAAATAAAATAAAATACTAAAATTCTAGGATAATATTTTGGATCATATTCATATCTTTTTATTTTTATATCTTTATTACTCGTAAAATTAACATCAACATTAAGTATACACTTTCTACTCAAACAAAACAATAACGGATTGTTAAAAATAAATCTCATTTTTTGTTTGTTAAATTAAAATAACAATAATTTATTTATTTATTTGTTTTTTAGCCTAACTATACGTACTTTATCATTATCATCTAAATCAAGACAAGAACAATGTTACGACCCATTCATTTTTAAGAGATCACAACTCACGAATAAAAATAAATAAAATAATCACCGATTAAAGTTAACTTCATTCATTAAACAGAGATATAATGGCTAACAAATTATTCATTTCAATCAAATTATGAATAACACAAAATATAAGAAAACTTATCATAAAATTACATTAAATTCCATGATTAAATTAACGAGATAAGACAAAGTTTAACCTTAAATAAAGAGAATAAGTACCGTAAAATCTTGATCGAACTTCGATTAGAACATCCACGAACCTTTTTGCAGATTGTATGTTGTGGTATATGTGTTGTATTTATATGAACGAAATGAGAAAGAAAAAAAGGATCTGGATGAATTTGATGTATTTTTAAATGAAAATAAAAGAGATGTGAAGGTTTTTTTTTTGTTTGCTTGTGTGTTTTTGTTTTTGGGTTGTGGGATTTTTGGGTTTCTTTTTTGTCCGGGGAAGTGGGTAGTGTTATTTTTTGGATCTTTTTTCCTTTTTTTTTTTTTTTATTCTTTTGGTGTTGTGCCTCTGTGTGTCGTGTGTATTGTTTTATAGGGGTATGAAGTATTGTATGCTGTGCTGTAGTAGTGTGTGTAGGCGTTGGGGTAGTGGGGTGAGTGAATGGGAGGAAAATTGGGGGTGTGGGTAACGTGCAGGTGGGTATGGGAATAGGTAGTTTTATTATTATTTAAAAAAAACATTAAATATATTTAAAAATAAATTAAATTAATTATTTTAAATAGAATATAAGAAAAGCTGAATAGTTAATCTAAAACTATAATTAATAAATCCTAGCTTATTTATTAAAGATAAAATGGCCAAATGACCCCCCAATCTATAACCGAATTTCCAACTACACACTTATACTTTACGAGGGTGCTATTACCCCTTGAGCTATTTTAAAATGAAATTATCTTCTCCCTGAAATGTCATTACCATGCATCTGTCTTGTGGTGAAATACACGTACTTGACACGTGTATTTCACCATTTAATGATTTTTTGTTTTAAAAAAAGTTCTCATCCTTCCTCTTTCTTTCTTCCCCAATCATTTCTTCAACCTAACTACACTAAACATCATTTTTTANTTTTTGTTAAATTAAAATAACAATAATTTATTTATTTATTTGTTTTTTAGCCTAACTATACGTACTTTATCATTATCATCTAAATCAAGACAAGAACAATGTTACGACCCATTCATTTTTAAGAGATCACAACTCACGAATAAAAATAAATAAAATAATCACCGATTAAAGTTAACTTCATTCATTAAACAGAGATATAACGACTAACAAATTATTCATTTCAATCAAATTATGAATAACACAAAATATAAGAAAACTTATCATAAAATTACATTAAATTCCATGATTAAATTAAAGAGATAAGACAAAGTTGAACCTTAAATAAAGAGAATAAGTACCATAAAATCTTCATCGAACTTCGATTAGAACATCCACAAACCTTTTTGCAGATTGTATGTAGTGGTATATGTGTTGTATTTATATGAAAGAAATGAGAAAGAAAAAAAGGATCTGGATGAATTTGATGTATTTTTAAATGAAAATAAAAGAGATGTGAAAGTTTTTTTTTTGTTTGCTCGTGTGTTTTTGTTTTTGGGTTGTGGGATTTTTGGGTTTCTTTTTTGTCCGGGGAAGTGGGTAGTGTTATTTTTTGGATTTTTTTTATTCTTTTGGTGTTGTGCCTCTGTGTGTGTCGTGTGTATTGTTTTATAGGGGTATAAAGTATTGTATGTTGTGTTGTAGTAGTGTGTGTAGACGTTGGGGTAGTGGGCTGAGTGAATGGGAGGAAAATTGGGGGTGTGGGTAACGTGCAGGTGGGTATGGGAATAGGTAGTTTTATTATTATTTAAAAAAAACATTAAATATATATAAAAATAAATTAAATTAATTATTTTAAATAGAATATAAGAAAAGCTGAATAGTTAAACTGAAACTATAATTAATAAACCCTAGCTTATTTATTAAAGATAAAATGGCCAAATGACCCCCCAATCTATAACCGAATTTCCAACTACACACTTATACTTTACGGGGGTCCTATTACCCCCTGAGCTATTTTAAAATGGAATTATTTTCTCCTTGAAATATCATTACCATGCATCTATCTTGTGGTGAAATACACGTACTTGACACGTGTATTTCACCATTTAATGATTTTTTTTTAAAAAAAAGTTCTCATCTTTCCTCTTTCTTTCTTCCCCAATCATTTCTTCAACCTAACTACACTAAACATCATTTTTTACCTCAATAAATTTCTATATCTCTAACATTTTATAAAAACGAAAATTCAACTCACCTTTTCATCTACTCCAAATCTCAAGAGTCTAGAAGATAGCGATCCTAATTAATCAGATCTTTCATCCAACTAATTCAACAATTTTTCACATTGTTTTACATTTCGTTTGATTTTCTTCCTTAGACAATTTCAAATACACATTAAATAGGTCATGAACATTCGAGATCAGATTCATCCCTTGAAGATTTCGCCGACAACTCAAAATAATCGCGGATGAGAAGACCAATTTGAGAAACCTCTCTCTCTTCCCCACTCTTTATTATTTCTCCCTCTAAAATTTTCATGATTAATTTATAATTTGAGTTTTTGATTTTGATTCTTCATGAATTTTAGGAGAACATGTAGGATCCTTCTTTTAAAATGTAGAAGACATTGTTTTGTTTTAGTTTCTTTTATTAAGTTTGAAAATATTTTTTAAATATACAATTACTTCACTTTAATTTTGTTACTCTTGAATCCATCAGTTTAAAAATAATAATTAATGGGTATGTTTTTTAAAAATAAATAAATTTAATTTGTTAGATATGTCCTAAATAAGGTTATTGAAAAATTATTTATTCATTAAATGCATTTGTTGTTGATAATTTTTATTTCAAACATCCATTGAAAATGCTTCAACAATGATAATGGTGAAAAATCTTGTATAGATAAATAAGAAGAAAGAGATAGAAAAAGAAAAATAGAAAAAAACGAAAATTAAAAAAAAAAAATAGGCAACTCACTCTCTCAAAGAGAGTGAGATATACTCTCTATGCCAACTCAACACTTAAGGGGTTATTTATTCCATTTTAAAGTAGTTCAAGGGGGTAATAGGACTCCCGCGGAGAATAGGTCTGTAGTTGAAAATCTGATAATAGATTGGAGGGTCATTTGGCCATTTTCTCTTTATTAAATCTAAACTAAAAGGACATATATATATTCTTTGTAAGCAATTGAAAATAAAACTTACCTTACTATGTGATTCTATTTTTGTTGTTTTCAAAACATTTAAAATAAACTTAATAGAATAAGATAAAGGTCAAAATATTTAATTTAGATTTATATAATATTTAATCTCTAAAACTGGTATAAAATTTTAGATTCGATCAAAAATTACGTGTCTACAACTATTTTCTGTTTTTAAAACTATAATGAAGAATGTGTTTTTAAGTTGAATCCCTTCTTTTCTTTAAAAAAAAAATGGTTTTGAGCTAAATTATTTTTATCAAATTTTTAAAAAAACAGGTTTACTCTTTAATTACGCAAGGGAAATTTGAACGGTAAACATATATGCAACGACTTTACATAACTTTGTTTATTTCTAACCAAATAAAAAAGTCTTGACTTTTATTCATTGTGTAAAAACACAATTGTAATTGACTATAAGAACGAAATAAGAATCCAATAAAACAAAATAAGTCGCTTATTATTACAACATATTCAATTTTCAGTATATAACATTTAAAAAGTTTTTTCACGGTCAATATATGTAAGTTAATTAATTTAATAATAAAAAAAAAGTGGCAAATTGAACATTGAACTTCTATATAGACATACATTTGACCATTATTATCTTGTTTTTATGGGTTTAGAACTTTCTTAGTACCTTCGTCGTAAAATAATGTGCATAGAATGAAGTTATCTACTAGTCAAATTTGCACCAAATTAACATGATGACCAGATTTGATTACAATAGTTAAGTATGAAACAACTTGTAATATATTGGTTACTTTGCTTTTCTTTTTCTCCTCCTAATGCCTATACATCTATACTAATTATTAATTCAATTCTTTAATATAATATCCTTTGTGTGTTGATTTGTTCTTTCCTCCACGTGAATAGCACATTAATCTATTAATTTCTAGATTACTACTAGTATTATAAATTTGCCAATTGACTTGAATCTCAACTCTCAAGTATTCTATATATATCAAGTTTTCTTCTCTTTGTAAAAACCCAAACATAAAAACTCTTGATTACCAACATATTATTCGATCCATAATTACATATCGATGACAAAATCCATTAGTATTTTGCAAAGTTGTACAAGTATGAACAATGCCTGCAAGTCCCATTATAGCTCTAATAGTAGTTTTAGCTTGAAAGAACTTAATCTCAAATGCTTTGGAGGCCAACAACATAGCTTGCCACTTTTCACCTCCAAAAAAGGACGTCTACATGGTGATATAATTAAGAGGTACACATAATCTTGTGTTTTTCCCCCCTTTCTTTCTCGATCTGTTTTGGAGCAACGGTAAAGTTGTCTCTCTTCTCTGACATATTAATAACGAATTCAAGTAGTGGAAACAATCATTAATGATTTTCTACAATTCTACATCATGCCCCTTGGGTGCAGCCCATTTCTGACCCTGCATGAACGCAGAATGCTTTGCGCACCAAGTTGATAGTTTTATGTACTCATTTAATTTATTTGTTTTGCCTATAGGAAGTTTGTGGTATGCTGCAATGGTTCCTTGCCTACTCCTCCCTCTTCAAATCCATTGTAAGTTTAACATTTATCAGATCTGATCTCATCTTCTACTAAAAATATTAAATAAACAAATAAAAGTATAATTCAACTTCTCAAATAAACCTATTAATGGCTTTTAATAATTACTTTTAAAAAAACTCTTTTTTATTGGTGCAGGAATGGCTGGGTTATAGGAATCCTACTATCAATAGCTTTACCATTCTTCCGCTTCAAATGGGGTTCATTATTGCAAATCAAAAGTAACATTCCTAACCAAAAAGTTTACTATTACTACTTATATCGAATTTGATGAATATCTCGTTTAAAAGTTTAAGTTATAAGAGAAAAATACTTTATATACTAATTACTTAATTACATTATGTCCCACGCGACATACCTCCTGATCACTCTTGTATTATATTCTCCGATATATCATGTTGTGTTGTATACACATTACATAAACGATTATAACACATATTTTATTTACTTAATTATATTATATCTGGTGTCGAACAGATAAGGTGGAAGATGTAATAGAAACAATAGAAGAAGTGGTAGATGGGGTGGAGATGATGGCTGAGAAAATAGATGAAGTAGCTGAAAATATTGGGAGTGTTTTACCAGAAAGCCAACTCAAAAATGTTCTTAAAGCTGTTGAAGATTTCTCAGAAGATACAGCTGAGGTTGCTCATGCTGCTGGAGATATCATTGATCAGGTTTTTCTAACTACTCCACTAATTTCTTAATTAATTTAATTAAACACCTCCTTTAATTCCTAGCGTGCAAGCACTAATTATAACTTTATTAATTATTCTTATCTTTTACTTTTGGGGAGTAGCTACGTTTCAATTCTTGTTCTAATTAAAAATTTATTTCTTTAGATCTAGCAATTATTGACTTATACATTTCAAAAAGATAACTTTGGAAATTTAGATTAATTATCTTTAGTCCATAACACTTATTGATGAATTCTGATTTAGTCTTTATAATATAGAAATATAGAACACATTAAACTTTCAATTAGTTAAAAATTGTGTACTTTTGATGATAACCATATATTTGTGTATATTCACAAATTTACGATAATTGTTAACAATTCCATCATTTAATTATTTTAATTATTGGTGTATTATGTTAAATTTGTATTGTTACTTCATTTGACCGCTTGACAATAATTTAGTTTTATGAATAGTCAAATGTAATATATTTTCTGCGTAAGGAGATAAAAATATAAAATTTAATTAATTTAATGTTAAATGTGTTGAGTCAAACTAGAATCAAAATTTATCAAGAATTTAAGGATAAAAATACTATCATCCCTAGTTAATAAAATCGGTAATCGATTTGATATATGGATTAATCATCCTCTAATCTCTCTTCCAGCCAAGAGCCAAACTTAATTATACAACTATCACAGTCTGACCAAACAATTGCATTAATAAAGTTCATAATTTGATTAGCCTAATCTTCGATATAAACAAATTAAAAACTCTTCTAGTGTTCATCGACTATGACTTGAACATAAGATTATCATACTAATTAATTTGCTTTCTCCTTGAATTGTTCAAAGGAAATAGTCAAATAACGTAACCAAGAAAATTTGCTTTCTTTTTAAGATTTCCTTTTCTAATTAACCATATCTACCTCTCAATAAATTAATCCTCTATCAAGATATATTGTTTAACTATTTTAATTATATACAGAGATAATATCATATTTTTTTCACGATCAATACATTTGACCAGTTATATCAAGCCACAATTACTTGAGTTAAATGGCAATGCTAAAATATTTCAACGATCAATGTATAAAACTTTAATCCGTTAAATTTATTTGAAGAGTTTCTTCACTAATGGTGCAAAATAATGAAATTATATTTGTATATATATTTATATATAGATCCAAGGGGAGGACGTAGAGTTGGTTGAAGAAGTTGATTTGCCAAAAGAACAACTCAAAGATCTCTCAGAAAAAACAGCCAAGGTTGCTCATTCAGCTGAAGATTTGAAAGATAAGGTTTGATTAATTAATTATTCTCTTAATGATAATCTTTGTTAATTAATTAACAGCTTCCTGCACACTTGATTATTAATTAATCCCACGTTACTTCTAGCTAGAGTGCAACTTTGAAACGAGGGATCAGTAGCAATTTGTATTTGGTCAAAGTCACGATTTAAAATTAATGTTTGTTGACCTTTAAAAAGAAAAAGATAATCATCCTTGGGACTGATATTATTTTTAAATTTCTTCATAAATCTCCTTTCTATCAAGGATTAAGAATCAAACTTAGACAACTATCACATAAAATTGCTTTAATAGAAAATTCATGGTTTTGTTAACCTTTATCTTCTTCAATATAACCAAATACAAATTGTTCATCACGTTTGACTTATTCAATATTAGACTTTTATCCTACTATAATCTAATTTTCCTAGTTCCTTACCATATTAGAATTGCATTTTCTTTCTCCTTGTCCAACAAGATATATAAAAAAAAAACCAAGAAAATTATGTTTTCTTTTTTCAAATTTTCCTTTTTATAATCCTACCTATTTTAATAAAATCGTGTATTAGTTAATATCTTGTTTAAGAGAACAATACATAACACTTTTTTGTTTCAATTTATATGATGTAATTTCATAAAGTTTAAGATTAATTTTCTCTGACGATAAAATTATAAAATATTTAAAATTAAGTTATTTCTAAATATTATTTTTTGGGAAATAAACTAATATAAATAATATACGTAAATTATTTTGTCTAAATGCAGGTACAAGAGGTGGGGCTTAAAGCGGAAGAGATCTCAGAGAAGAAGTTGGTTGAATCCGTTAAAGAGGAGGCCAATAAAAGTTTATAACACCTTGTATTAAAATAAATATAGGTCCCTCTATATAGGTTTATAACACTTCTAGTCATTTGATTTTTGATAAATACTAATAGTAGTTTTAATTCTTGTAATATTTGATTTAATCATATTTACATTTTAATTGGTTGAAATGTGTCTGATTCCTTTGCTTATATATATTCAATTAAGAGAAAGAAGTTAGAATTTAGAGTTTATAGATTCTGAACTTATTGCCAAACTCATAGTCATCAAAGTTATTAGATATGCAACAACATATTGTATGTTTTTTATATGTCAATTATATATTTTTATCTAATTGTATATATATTTTTTATCGGACTACATATATTTTATAAAAAAAGAATCTTATTATTTTTTGAAAAATATTAGTTTTTCTTTTTCTTCTCCAATAACAAGAAGTGAAATTTCACAAGGCATGAGGAGGATAGAATATATGCAAACTATACTCCTACCTCGTGAAGGGTAAGGAAAATAAGTTATTCTTCTAAAACGAGTAATTTTACTCCTAATTTTGTATCTCTAAATAATACTCGTTCCCTTTTATAAACAAACAATTTCCTCCATGGATGGGCAATAAAAGAAAATCAGATATATATTCATATTTATTTATATTTATATTTATATTACCCTTATTTAGAAGAG
Source organism: Solanum stenotomum (assembly GCF_019186545.1). Taxonomy (NCBI): domain Eukaryota; kingdom Viridiplantae; phylum Streptophyta; class Magnoliopsida; order Solanales; family Solanaceae; genus Solanum; species Solanum stenotomum. The sequence goes on from NC_064283.1 coordinate 7,544,759, forward strand.
GGAGTTGTGAAGGACGAACACAACTCCAAAAAGTTGTTCTTAATGTAATTTAAGTTGTATTATGTTAGGGCCCATTTTATTCAACAACTATTGTATTAGCATCTAAGTTGTACTATGTTAGGGCCCACTTTATTCAACAAGTATTGTACTAGCATTGATGATACATATGTATTAATTATAACTTGGCGTGTAAATTCTTTTAAGGCCCCACGTGTCTTTGTTTTATTTTATATATATATATATATATATATTACTGTACTTAACAAGGATAATTATGTAATTTTACCATTAAATTTAGGGGAAACTGTTTAAATTGTACACTGAAGTTCAACACCAGTGTGAGACACGTGTACTATATGAAACATGTGTAATGTATCCTAGATAGAGAAATATAGGACCCTATACTCTCTAGTCCGTATTTCATTCTCTCTCTTCTTACTTCACTGTGATGTGTGCTTTGATATTTTTTCTTCCCAATTTTCATGCTATTGCTCTCTTCAAATCTTTGACATTCAGCCTAACTTTGATGAATATAGGTTGGTTTTTTCTTAATATAACTTTTGAATATAGAAATCATCATTTGGTATGTGTATCTTAGTTTCTTATTTTTTGCATACAATTTCTAGCTAAGATTTCTTCATGCATGTTTAATTGCACATGCTTTGATGAGTTTTGTCCTTGTAATCAATTTATTTCTATAAAGTTAGACGTTTTACAAAAATCTAAAATTTTAAAGATAACTTAAATTTAAAGTGGATTGTGCATCCAAGTTGTTTGATTATATGCCTCAGTTAACTTATTCAGAGTTTTCTGTTGTCATTCTCTTTTTTGGATTGTAACATGATAGAATTTATCATCAAATGGGTAAAGACACTTTAATAAGAAAGTCAATTTATCTTCATATTGATCATTCTAGGGCTACCATTCAAGACTTGAGGTACTATAGGTGTTGAGACTATTCGTGTTGCTTCCAAATTAGTTATAGTCTGTTATGAGTTAATTAGATATTTTATCTCATTATTTCCAGCTGTGTATAGTTGCAGAATCAAGTTAGTTAGGCATATATTTTCCTTCTCTTTGTATAAATAGATGATCTGTAGGACTCTTTGACCAATTTTCACGATAATGAGATCCTAGGCAGTTTCCAATTTCTGTATATATATATATTGAAGAATTCTCCATTAATGGAGTTCATCAAGCTTTAACCCAAGCTAAAGTAAGCTGAATTTAACAATAATATTTCATTTTCAACTTTTGTTGTTCCACTTGGTGGTCTACTTTTTTTTTTTTTTTAAATAGACAAGTAACAAGACTGCAAGGATGATATCCAGTGGGAGCTAATTTTTTACATATTAAAAGAAGTTTTATTGTATTAATTTGATTATTAGATATCTTCTTTTATAGGTAACACGATAAATATCTCTTCATCTTTAAGTCATATTGTGCATACATTCCACTAAACGATAACACAGAGAGATTGTTACTCAGAAGAGTACAAGAATCGTACTGTATAGTCAACATATACAACCGGTTAAAATAGTCTAATGAGAAAATATATGTTCACGTTTGTAGTTGCAAACGAGATTGACTTGGTATATTTTAGAGCACACACATTTAAATTCATGATCTTATAACGAAAAAAATGAAACACAATTAGATAGTTCAGTGATGAAAATTTCATGCTGAGTTTTTCAAACATGCTATTTGAATATGGTCACTAACCATATATTTAATTAGTTATATTTTCTTTATGTATTCTATATTTTTCTTGCTTGCTTAGAGATTAGCTATAGTTTTCCAGTTTTTTGGGATTAGAGTATATTTACTTGATTTGAATTCATTGATAAGTCATAATATTGTAAGCTTGATGTCTTGATTGTCTACAGAAGCGTATGTTTGGGGAGGGTGAGTGCTAGCATCTTTAACAATGGAGAGAGGTATTTTGGCGAGCAGCTCAGAGGGAGTTTATACAACAATC
>NC_064283.1:7549898-7553445 GCF_019186545.1 Solanum stenotomum
CACTACAAGAAATAGGATTTTTTGCGACGACTTTTAGTGGCAGCACATAGAGGTGCCACTAAAGTAAGGGCTTTAGTGGCGACATCAAATGGTTGCTACAGAAGGTTCTATTTATAGTGGCGACTCTAAATGTCGTCACTAAATCTACTTTTTCAGTGGCGACAAGTCATAAGTCGCTCCTAATATGAACTAATTTTCTGATAAAATATAAATGAAAAAAGTATTTGTCACGACCTATAAGAGTCGCTACAAAAAAAAGAGATAGCAGCGACTTTGTTGCCACTAATGGTTGAACTTTTGTGGCGGCCTCTAATGTTGCCACAAATGCTTATTGTTAGGGGTAAGCATAAATCGATGAGAACCGAAGATATTGATAGAATCGATTTTTTTGTTTAGGTTCACTCGGTTATAGTTTTTAGGTTTTGATTATTCAATTTATTTTTAGTTTTAAAAAGATAAAGTGATAAAATTAAATAATCAAACTTATACATACGTAAGTTTTCTCTAATCTCATTTACTTCTTGAATTTTATATTGCAAACATAGTCTATCTATTTTAAAGTGATTCGTGTATATGTGTGTGTATATATATATATATTTATTTTTTTTGCAAGTCCTTTCATAAAAGTATGAACTAAATTTATGTTTTGAAATATATATTTATTTTCTAAGTTATATTATTGCGTTCTAATTAAGGAGAAATTATAAGAAACAGATTAGTTTATTAAGTTTTATTGCTATATTATAAATATAAGAGTATTTTTCAAAACTAAATACACCTAATAATCTATAAATTTTCAAGTAACCTGGAAAACGTATTTTCTCAAGGAATTGGGTGTAATTTTTGACGAAAATCAAATAGAAGCCTATTAGTAATATTTACAATTTGGAAATCAAATAACGACCTTTTTTTTAATAATACAATCTCAGCTATTATATATTCATAAACATATCATAAAATTTTGCAAACCTGAAAAGCCAAATAAAAATAAATTTCAAAAAATTTCAAAAAATTTAACTAAATCAAATTGATTTTGATTTGGTTTCATTTTTAACTTTTACCAAATTGAAAATAGAAACAATAGAATGACAACCTTTATTTATAGTAATTACATATACCTAAACATATATATGTAAAATAAATACAAATATATAAAAAGGTTTTATAGGTTTAGAATTATTTGAGTAAGTACTTAGAGTAATTTTGATAATTTAGTTAAAATATTGTTTTAATAAGTGCTCAAATATTAAAACTCTTTGCACCCTACAAAAATAACTAGTTTAGAGAAACTTCTTTTATTCTTAGTTTTTTAGTTTCTAAGAATGTTTCTTTTAATATCCTAATTTAGATAATTCCAAAAAAATATATTAAATAGGAAATAAATTAAATAGAATAATAAAAGACCTAGAATGACTCCAGTTCCCATTTTCCCCAATTTCTCCGCTCCACCTCCCAAATTTGCCTCCACCTTCAATCTCCGGCTTCACTCATTTTTTACTCAGCAATGTGTATCCCCTTTTAGGTTCTTAATTCTGTTGCGTGGTCGGTGTGAAGATGGAAAATTGGTGAGACGATTTCCTTAATGTAAAATTGTGGGATGAATCTGAACTTCGAAGTTCGATAAGAAGCAGCAAGGCTCAAACCACTCCTTTTCTTGGTAGATCTAAATTAATGATGGTGTGGACAACGTCGGCTATACAAGGTGAATAAATTACATAAAATTACCAGATAGATTAGCATATTATTCATTAGTGATATTTTGGGCAAAAAACTCCTCGTATTTCTTGGTGAATATTTATTTTCTTTAAAGTGAGAATGAGGAATCCAAAGGTGCATATACTACTTTATTTTCTTTTTGTTTCATCTACTTTACTGTATGCGACCTTAATTTGTGTCTGTAATTGTTTTTCAACTTTACTTGTATTTGGAGATTTGAGCCGAGGATTGTGATGAATTTTTTGTTATTTATATTTGGGGTAGGGCTTGGATTCGAAGGTATGCAGACTAGTTTATTACATTGAAAGGCATATTGAAGGAGCTTCAGGATCTGTAGAAGGATCTTCTGTTGTAGGCTAATTTGGAAATGAAAGAAGTCTCCCACATCCTGCAGTGTTGGTATGTCGGCTCTACATCCTATTTTTCCTTCCACTTCTCATTTATTTTATGGTTCTTGAGCTTATTGTCTTAGTTTTGTTAGCTTATGACCAATATTTAGGTCCTCGTGTTCCACTTCTGGTGTATTCTGTGGCTTTATGAGGCTCTTGTTGCTAAGTTTAGAACATGGAGCATAAGAACAAGTCTGATATAGTAATTATATGTTTCTATACGAACAAAATTACATGACTTAAATGTTTGATTCTATAACATTACTATTTGTTTCATATACTCTTATTGTTTCAATAAATCCTAATTTCATACTTGTTAATCTCTGATTTTTATTTTTAAGAAATAAGGGAAATCCTTTAGATTTTTTTGAATATGTCTTGATTGTTAACCGCCTATAATAGAATATATTGAGTCTTTTTATAGTATAAATATTATATCTCTATCATATAAATGGCAAACTTTAATGTACGATAACATTTTATACTCATTGGGTAAGAAATTTTGTTTTACTATTTTGAATCCTTTCTTTTTCCGGTTGCAAGCCAAGATTCCTCATTCTGAAACATCTTTTATTCGACTGGTTAGTACTCTGTCAAAGTAATTATAATTTAAATGTGATAGTTCTTAGTAGTTAAAAGTTACTACTTCAGTCTACGTATATTCGGATTGCTCGAATGCGTTAAGCATTTAATGGAAAGCATTCATGTATGATTCTAGACCTTATTTGTGCTAGTTTTTTGTTTAATAGATGCAATATGAGAATTGATATTTGTTTGTCTGATACGGATAGTAATATTGTTGAGGCACTACGGAAAATTGCCTCTCTACCTTTGAGGTAGGGGTAAGGTTCAGACACTTGTTTTAGCACATTATTGAGCTCTATCCTGCCCGAATTCTTTGTGAAGCAATTTCAGATGATACCCTTAAATTAGTACGAGGTTTTTCTACACTACTTCCACCATGTAGGAGCACGTTCATCTTATATACATACATAAACCTAATTTCATATGTAATAATTACAAAATATCTTTTCAAAAGATTGATCATCAAATTTAGTTTAATTGCTCATGGAGGATGCATTAAAGGGGGCTGAAATTCTCATAATAAAGGTCCACAAAGTTGCATCTATAACACTGTGATCCCAACTGGTGTAAACCTTAGTTGCACGGATGCTTCACTTTTGATGTCCCCCTTGTGTCGGATTCTCCGAAAATACACTAATTTTGGCGAATCGGACACACACCCGTTGACATTGTTGAAGAGTCCGAACAACATAGGCGTAAACTTGTTTTTCTTGAATGGTTCCTTCTGCAATTACTTTTATAAGAACTGCAAAAGTGTGTTCATAATAGTTAACTAGAGTGACAATTACAGCCAATCTCTGCCTAATTCTTGGAGGCTAGTAAGATATAACACTTAACTGTAGATTGCAATGAAAAGT
>NC_064283.1:7554143-7566457 GCF_019186545.1 Solanum stenotomum
AGAAGGCCTTTCATGTTTTATTTTCATTATATATGTAAAGTTACATTGAAAAATACAGTTTTGTGTAAAACATTTAATTGACCTCTTAATTAGTCATGAATGTATTTGAATTATTCAACTTGAGAATTTTTTTTATTGAATAGTATTGGACGCTTTTTATATTGGCAAGTAATTTATTGATATGTACATATATCAATAAATTTCATTAATTAGGTGGCCATAGAAATTGATAAAAATATTGGATATTGCGATTGTTGGAAAAAATAGGCTTTAGTGGCATTCAGAGTTGCCACTAAATATATAACACGTTTAGTGGCAATAATAGTTGCTCCTAAAGCTCATGTTATTGTGGCAATAAGAGCTGCCACTACATGTATAACACTATTGTGGCAAAATATGTCGCCACTAGAAGACATTTTCAGTGGCGACAAGAGTCGTCACTAAATGTATAATGCTAGTGTGACGAGCAAAGTCGCTCCTGAAAGTCAACTTTTAGTGGCGACTTATCTAGCATCAACTTTGGGGAACTTTTTTTGTGGCGTGTTTGTTCAGTTTTTGCAGCGTGAAATGTCGCCACAAATATGTTCTTTTGTGGCAACTTACAAGGGTCGTCACAAAAAACTTTCAGTTATGGAAGTACTTGCCACGGTGCTAAGGTCGCCACTATAAGTTATCTATGGCGACTTTTTGGGTTATTGTGACGACTTCCGTCGCCGCTAAAGGACTAATTTCTTGTAGTGATTTACTTTTTAATTGGTTGAAATGTGTCTGATTCCTTTGCTTATATATATTCAATTAAGAGAAAGAAGTTAGAATTTAGAGTTTATAGATTCTGAACTTATCGCCAAACTCATAGTCATCAAAGTTATTAGATATGCAACAACATATTGTATGTTTTTTATATGTCAATTATATATTTTTATCTAATTGTATATATATATATTTTATTGGACTACATATATTTTATAAAAAAAGAATCTTATTATTTTTTGAAAAATATTAGTTTTTCTTTTTCTTCTACAATAACAACAAGTGAAATTTCACAAGGCATGAGGAGGATAGAATATATGCAGACTATACTCCTTCCTCGTGAAGGGTAAGGAAAATAAGTTATTCTTCTAAAACGAGTAATTTTACTCCTAATTTTGTATCTTTAAATAATACTCGTTCCCTTTTATAAACAAACAATTTCCTCCATGGATGGGCAATAAAAGAAAATCAGATATATATTTATATTTATTTATATACTTATATAGAAGAAACAGTTTCAAGTCCTATTCAACATGTCAATTTTCTGACATTAAATTAAAGTTTGGAGGTATTAAAGTCTTTTAAAAAAATTGCAAGATAAGCTTGCTTGAAAATTGTAACTTTTGCATTGTTAGTTGAACCTAAGCAAGAGCTCTTAAAAAGATCCTCATTTTTCTATTTAATTACAAACTATGCCCTGCCCATGGTGAATATGATGGGTCCCACTTCCGATTTGCCATAAATGTTATTAAAGTCTTATAAAAGATTTTGCAAGATAAACTTGCTTCAAAAAGTTGTATTTCTTGCTTTGTTTGCAAGAGTTTTAAGAAAAGTCCAATCTTTTTTATTTAATTACAAATCATGCACTGTCATTGAATAATATGATGAACCTCACTTTTCTATTTGCCATAAGTATCATAAGACGTGGGCTTTGGTCCACTTATGTTTTTTCCCTCTTCCATTTGGCATAAATTTCATAGATACTTTCTCCGTTTCTATTTATTTATCAAATATATTTAATAAATCAAGAAAAAATTCTTTTTCTCCTATTATACCTTCAATTTATTAACATTAAATTAATATTTTTTAAAAATATAGTGAGTAAATATGTTTAAAACTTTATCAATTAATAAGACTAAAATGATAAACTCATTATACCAATCATTGTTTTTTTAAGAGGTGTGTCAAGTCAAAATTTCACAAGTCAAAAGGGTCGGAGGGAGTACATACTTCATCCGTCTTTTACTTGTCCATTATTTAAAAATAAATTTTTTATTTTTATTGTCAATTTGCATATATTAAGAATAATTTTTTTAAAAAAAATATATTATTTTTTTAGTATTAATTATTTAACCTATAAATTATTTTTTTAATGAATATATAAGTCCAAATATGACAAGTAAAAATGAGCCGACTTAACATATGATGAGAAGAGATGGTAGAAAGGATAAATAATGAGAAGAATCAATTATAGGAATCAAGGAAAATGTTATCCTCTTATTGGCTGAGAGTTTTCTCGAAAATCAATTCATATCAACTAATTATAATTAATAAAGTAAATAGTAAATGTTATCTTTAATTTTAGTCTTATAATAATAAAATAATATTTTACTTGTTTATGTCAATAAATTAATAAAATTAATTATTTTTTCCTGACTTTATCATTATCTTTAAGGAATTCTATAAAATATTAATAGTCAAGTTAAACTCCTAGATAATTGAGAGTCAAAAATTAAATTAATTAGTACAGTATGCACATTTTATTTATTTTTATCCTAATTGTTATTTTAACAATGATATATTAATAATAAATTTTAAAATATAATTAATAAAATTATTCCGTAATATGTTTTTGGTAAAAAAAACTAAAAATAAGAACCTTGATGACTATTGAAAAGAATGTATCATCTTTCGCTAATATATAAATAGTAACACTCTATATATGTACAAAGTGTCGCTTTAAGCATCTAATGGTATAGTGTTTCCATTAGTATAATAATTTATTATTTGACAATCAACATCTATTTATGGATCGAGAGCGTATTCAATTTTTAGTATGCAATACTACGAGTATATGATTAATAATTACTTAGGATGTGTTTGTTAAGATTAGAAATATTATTTTAGAAATGATTTCTAGGAAAATAAATATGTTTCTTATTTATTTTCTTGTTTTTGATAGGTTGGCAAAAATTATTATCCTAAAAGCATTTTTATATAATTTAGACAAATACTATAAGAGGTGAAGGTAGAGGGTAGGGATGTGTGTGGTGGTGGAGATGAAGAGGGTGGGGGGGGGTCCATATTATGGGGTAAAGATGAGGTGTGGTTGAAAACGGAGGAAGACATTATCAATGACGTAGAATATCATGTGTAACTTTTTTTTTTCATACGTCTATTATAGAAATCATTTCCTCATTTTAAAAGGAAAAAAAATTATTTTCTAGAGAAAATATATTGCAAAGATTTTAACTGATCAAATATAGAAAAATTAACATTTTACATAACGAATACCACCTTAGATCTATCAAATTTCTTTTCTCCAATTTCACGTAAAAACAAACTTAATAAAAAAAAAGAAATAATACTTAATAATATTGGGCCCGTGCTGACACGGGCCATTGCTTTCTAGTGTGTATATATATATATGATGTACAATTATGTATAAGAGGTCATATACACCGTTATACATCATAACAATGTATATATGTAATTTCATTTTCCTCAACGAGTCAATTTTTTTTTCAATCTCGATCACCTCAAATCTCTTCTAAACATTTTCAAACTTTAGATATGAGCTCTTCTCGATATTTTGATTCTTTTATATTAATTAAAACGATTGATTCACATTTACAACAGATCAACTTTTAAATTCTTCGACAAATTTAACCAACAGTAACTCAAATCTTCCTCTATACATCTCAAATCAACTCGTTCACACAAACAAGGGCAAACTACATAAATCCCACTAGTTTAGGTCCTAATTACTAACATTCCCGATAGTTTCAAATATTACTTCATCTACCATATTTCATGCTNTCTTTAAGCTTGCCTAATTCTTTCTTAATTTCTTTTGTTTCTTTATAAAGGTTTTCTAGTTGATTATATATTGTTTCTAGTGGATTGTTATCAGTTATTTTATTTGCTACTATGGTTTGTACCTTAGAGATTATATCTAGTTGTTGATTTTTAGAAAGTCGAAATTTTGTTCTATTTTCTCTAATGATTTGTTTTGTTTATGCTGCAGGTTTTCTATGGTCTCTATTATCTTTAGAAATCTATCGTCTTTGGACTGATTATGTTCTGCTAAATTTATTATTAAATCTGTAATAGTATTTAAATGTTGATTCTCACTATGTAAGATATGGTCTCCTTCTGCGAAATTACACTTAAGTAAAGATCCAAATTTTAGTCTTCGATATTTCTTTTCTAAAACTATTTCTAAATCTAAGTATTCTAACCTCTTAACACTTCCTATTATGCTAAATATAAGGTTCTGTTTTTACAATCTTGTGTTTCTATTCTAATTTCTTTTATGTAGTGATAAACTCTAGCTCCTATAGTAGGTATTTGTAAATCTATCTGTTTTATTTCCTGGTGTATATACATTATTTGTGAAGATGTTAATAAATCTGAAAATAACCTTAATTGTTCTAAGTATAGTTATTTTTGTTCCATCAGAAAATCGTATATATCTATATAGTTCTGTCTTATTCTCAATAGATACCAATGATATTCCTGGTTAATTATAATCTGTTTTTCGTATGGCCTAAATTGTTTCTTATATATTCGAGATGGCATATAGATTATTACTTGTATCTAGGGTGAGTGCTATATTGCTTATCCTAAGGATAATATTAATTTACTAATATAATTCCTTTGGACTCCTATGCGTCTATTTGCGTGTTGGATATTATTCTTTATGCTATGTAGTTCCCACTTTAATGCACTTAATAGCTCTGAGTTGACTAAGGTTGGTCGATTTGATGAATATAGACCCCCGTGATTACAAAGTTTGTCTGTTAAGTCTCTTGTTTCTAATATTTCTAAATATAGGGTTAATGCCTCTTTTATTTTTAACCACTCAGATTTAGTCTGTAATTCTCTATATAAATACCAATAATTTAACCTTAATTGGTTGGCAAAAGGATGTTTTTTCATATATTATAAAATACTATGTCTATTAATGGAAACTTAATTTGTATTCTTAAACAATGTGTACCCAAAACCTTCTCGCTCTGATACCAGTTAAAATACGTTTAAATATAACAGTTAAGTATAATAGTTAAACTTTATAATAATCAAGTTGTTTGTAAAATATAATAGGCCGCGTTTGTAAAAATATGTTGTAAAATCCTACTCAGTACTTCCTCTTCCTACTCCGTTATCTTGTTTAGTAGTGATTTGTTACTAAATCTATGTAATTTCTCCCAAATTTTTTTTTTACTCTGTTCATCTCTTTTCCTTAACCCATGTTCTTAGCACCTGCTTCTTTAACCACACCTTGGGATACACAGTCCTTTCGGTTCCATAACCATGACAGACTTTCAACTTCCCTAGGCATTTACAAGTTAATCCATCGGGGTTACTAGGAAGATAAGGAACTAACCATTTACTAAGAGTAATTTAAACATTAAATAAACATTATAGTAATATAAACATTATATTAAACATTCATAATAATAGTACAATAATAATATCTACATGATATAGGGAGAAATTTACGAAGATTTAGAAAACTAATAACTACTTACATGATAATGGCCGGAATGAGGTTTCCCTTTCGGAAGTCCCCGAGTGACCTTGCAGCTACTTGAAAATTAAAACACTCACACACTTTGTACACAAACACTTACTCACTCTTTTTTTTTTTGAAAGGGAAGGGGAATATGTGAAAGGGAAAGGGAATATGTAAACTACAAACTCTTACAATCTTACAAGAACTTCACTCTTTACTCAGCTCTGCTTATACTTCGCTCTGCTCTTCTTCTTGCAAATGGTTCTATTTATAGGAGTAGATTCGGACTTGAAGTTCGGATTTCAAATTCTGAAAAACTTTCTTTACCAGCCGGGTGCTTTTTGGGCCCCATCGTCACATGGCTTTGTGAAACTTTTTCAAATTTGAATGGACCTTCTTTGTTGTCTTATGATAGTGGAGTCAGTAGTGGATATGTAGTGGAGTCTTGAATGGACCTTCTTTGTCGTCTTGTGATAGTGAAGTCAGTAGTGGATATGTAGTGGAGTCTCCTTTATCATAATGGCTTGTGATGTCATTGCTAACATATTTGTTTGTCTTCTTGTGTTGACATCATTGCTTACGCATTTCTCTAGGTATCCAGGTTGTGTAGCGCTATGGAATCAAAACTCATTCCTGAATCATTGTCTTCATTTGGGTCGTAGTGTTGATTAAATTGGTATATCGATAGATCATTTTTATCACTGCTACTCTCTATGTCTTCGTGGTCACAATTTGCTGGATCTGGCTCTGGATTTTCTCGTATAATTTTTTCTTGTAGTACCTCCTTAGTTTTTTCTGTGAGTAACTTGTAAAGGGAGCTTTTTATTATTTTTTCTATCTTTTTTTTTTTTGAGAAATCCCTTTGTCTTTTTGCTAGTTTTTGCTATTGTACTAAAACTTGCTGGTAGAATTCTTACAGTTTTTGGTAAAGTGTCAACCATCAACGAATTTGATGAGTCTTTACCCGCTACCATTTGAACGGGACTAGCTGTACCTCCAGCTGGTACAATAGCTCTTTCTACATTCGTTGGGGGAATGTACACCCGTCTTATCCATTTTGTAATGAGATGGAGAACTCTTTAAAGGTATGGTTTGATCGGTATTTTCAAGTAAAAACCTTATCCTCTCTTGTAAAGAGTGGATATGTTGTGCCATTTTTCCTTTTTCAGTTTCTAGTCTTTCGATCGTCTGATTGAGTCTTTTGAATCCTTCTGTCATTGAAGAACAATGATCGCAGAAAATTATTCTGTTTATGTCTTTTTTAAATGTTGTATTGCAAAGATGGTCTTGAAATTTGTCTCAAAGCTGAGCTTATAAAATAATTAGGCCCAAGAGTTCCTTTAGCATAATCTAGTGCTTCATTCAAATCATTGAATCCTTTAAAAAGTGGAGTAGGAAAGTTTTTAATTGAATCTATTACTTTTATCCATGTCTGGAATACTCCTTGCAATTTTCCTTGGACTACTACATAAAATCTGAATTTTTTGTCTGTAAAATAATGACTTAATGAATTTACTACTGAAATGAAATAACTGTTGTCTCGAGGAATCTTGTTGTATGTTATCCATAAGTTGTCTATTAAGCATCTTTGAGGTCTATCTATCTTCGTTTCTGGTTTTACCCTGAAACTTAGATTAGATGGAGGATAAAAGATTAGATTTTGTTTCTCAAAATATATTCTTTCCATGCTTGCCGTATTTAGTCTCGTTTGTGCTTGAAATAAAGTATTTCCTAAGAGAGTCTGTAGATACAAGTCTTTGTCTTTTTGTCCACTTGAACTTGAACTGGATGTTTTGTCTTTATCTTTCCCTGTACTCATTCTGAAAACAAACAATTAGTTTTCATAAGTCTGCTTAGTTGATCTGCTAAGGAATTATTTTTTCCCTTTATATGTTCTAAAGATATATTGTATATTGACGTAGCGTCTAAAAAATTTAACCATCTTCTTTTACTGCTATTTTTTCCTTCTATTTTTTGGTGGAATTTTACAATAGCCTCGCAGTCAGTTTTTACCAAAATTTCTTGTTTATTAATAATGTATAATTTGAAACTATTTAATCCATATATAACTGCTAAAATTTCCGCATCTATGCTACTCATATTTCCTTTTTCTTTGTATTTTTCACTGTGATAAGCACAAATTTTTCATCTTTTTTGTCTCCATATTTATTGTTTTTAGTTTTTAATACTGCTCCCTATCCTTCTAGACTTCCATCTGTTTCCACTATTAGGTAGTCGGTTTCTAGTAGGAGGGCCAAATCTGGTATGTTTTTAACCATTTGTTTGAGTTTTTGTACTAGTTTTATGTCTTCTATATTAAATGTCTTTTGCCTATGGATTCCTGTTTTAGAGTATAGGGGTCCTGCGAGTTTCCCTAGATCTTTGATGAAACTTCGTGCATAGTTTAATATTCCTAGAAATTTTTGTAAGTCTTTAGTGTTGTCTAATTTATCAGGCATGTCAAAGACCTTTTTTGCTATATGTGGCTGTAATTTTATTTTTCCATTTCCAATTTCTACCCCTAAGAATTTTATAAGAGTCTTACATAATTTCATTTTCTTTTTGCTAATTATAATTCCATTGTCTACGAACAGTTTAAACACCATTTGTAAATGTCCTAGATGTTCATTGGTATTGTTACTAAATACTAGGATATCGTCTACATAAACTAAAATAAACTTTTTATAGTCTTTAAATATATTATCCATCTTTCTTTGAAAGATCGGATGGGCTGTTTTTAAACCGAAGGGCATTACCAACCATTCGAAATGGCCTTTTGGGCAAGTAAAAGCTGTCCATTCTATGCTATCTTCATGCATTTTGACTTGCCAATATCCGGACTTACAGTCAAACTTACTAAAAATTTTTCTTCCTTGTATTCGATTTATTAACTCTGATTTGTCTGGCAATTTATATCCATCCATTCTAGTATTGTCATTAAGTCTTTTGTAGTTTATTACCATTCTAGCTTTTCCTCTTAGTATTTCATTATGATTTCTTACCATGAATGCGGCTGACCTATATTTTGAAGTCGACCTCCTTATTACCCCTAAATTTAATAATTCTTTTATTTGATTTTCAAATTCTCTCAGGTCTTCATTCGTGGATTCTATTGAAGCAGTTTTAACAGTATATTCCGGGTTAATAATATCAAGTCTGCAAGTTATATAATTGGCTTCCCTGTACTTCAGGGGTCTTTCTCCAATTATTTCTAGTTTATCTAAGATGGAAATTACTTCATCTAGGTCTTTCTGATTTTTTATGACTCTTATATGTTGTAATCCTTTTCTGAAGTTATAAAGTTCTGTATTTATCTCTATTAGATTATAACTTTTTTCTATTTGTATATCAGATAAACTTAGTTCTAATAATTCAATTTCTTTAATTTCTTCCTCCTTCTTGATAACATGTATTTTAGTACAGTTGCATTCTTCCACTTTATCACATTTTAATGTATTTGTATTAAATTTATCAGTATTTTTAAGATACCTTGATTTTTTTGGAACTGGTTCTGTTGTTAATGAAGTCTGAGTCATTTTTTTAGAAAATATTACTCCGTCTCTAGTAAGGAGATAGCTTCCGTTGTTATGTAATAAGAAATCTAAGCCTAAAACAAAGTCTATCCTAATATTTAGATCTCTAACCCATATTTTTTCTAATTTATAAATGGGTTTATAGAAATCTGCATATGTATTTAAAAAACTTATTTGAGCATTACTAACATAATGTTTATATATATTTGAAGATCTATCCATTTGCATGGCACTTTGTGGCTCAAGAAATTCTTTTATTATTTCTGAAGGCAAGATAATTCTATTTATTATACTTTTTGTACATCCAGAGTCTACTAGAGCCATTGTTTCTATTTCATAGTTTTGAATTCTTAGTCTTGTTAATATTTTGATAGTATTGATTTTCTTGTCTTCATTACAAATTAATCCTTCAAATGATTTGTAATCTTCTTTTTCATTTAAAAGCTCAATTTCTTCTTCTAATGATGCAGTTTGAATTGTTCCTTCTACTTGTTCTTTTCCTTTTTCTAATTTACTTATTCTATCTTCTAAACTATCAATCTTTTTTTCTAAAGATATTAACGTTTTTTCTTTTGTACTTATTGTTTGGTCTATAACTTTGATGTTGAATATCTTGTCGATGCACATAAGGCATCCTTCTATATAGCAATTCATACATTTAGCTCTTCTGTTTTTACTGGGGTATCCTGTACAATTAAAGCATTTTTGACTATATAAACCTTTTCCTTTGGAAACTTGGTGATCGCATTGTATATTGACAAATGTAAAATCCTTGATTTTTAAGTCTAATTTTTCTAATCCTATTTCGTTTATTAAAGTTTCTTCTTCTGAATCAGATGAATCTTGTTGTCTTCCTTCTAAAGCATCTATACTTATTACTGAATATATACTTTCATTATCTGACATGTATTCATCTACATTTATCAGGTTTCTTGGAAATCTTCTATAAGTTGGGCATTTCTTGTCCTACTATTATTTCTGCCTGGACAAGTGTTAGCTAAATGTTCTTCACTTCCGCATGTAAAACAAGATAGTCTATTTTTATAGATTCTATTATTATTATGCTTTCTCACATGTCTATCTTTATTTAGATAAGACTTTCTTGCTGTAGATTTCCTTAGATAATATTTTTCTTTGGTTTGTAGTCTTGGTTATTTTGATATGTCTTTTTGTATTTTCTTTTTGGTGCACCTTGATCATAGTTTTGCGTTGTATATATATTTTTACAAAAACCTGTCTCATTTTGTTTTAATTGTTTTTGTATTTGTATATTTGTACATTTTTCTTGTAGTATTTCCATAACATGCTGTATTTTATGTCCAATAGACCAATTAGCATTTGGATTTTGCATAACTCCTTCTCTTTTGCTCCATCTTTCTTCTATTTCTCTTCCTAAAGCTCCAGGGAGTTTGTTAAAAAGCTTATTTCCTAAGCTTTGGTCAAACGCATTGCCGCTTATAGCGCAATAATAAAAATAGTCTTTTAAAAAGTTTTTTATATGGCTTCAATTTGAAATACTAAGTTGTTCTAGTTTTATTAATGCATTCTTTTGTAAAACTACTACGCCGCTATTAGGGTCTTCTCCTGTTATTAGGCTGTGTATTTTATTAGTGAAATTATACGGGTTTGGTCCCATATTTACTAGTTCTTGGAATTCTTGAGGGTAAGCTACTTTGTACGCTTTCCACACTCCTTTGATTGATTCTCCTAAAAAGGTTTTCATGTATCTATACATAGTTTATGCATCTGTTTCACTATAATGATGTATATAATCTGCCATCACTATTCCTTTTCCTACGTCTATTACTGAGTTCCATAATTGAGGATCATGAGCTGCTATATTTAATATTTTTCCTCTATCTCCTCCGTCCTGAAGCTTGATAGGGGCTTCTATTGGCATTTTTATTCCTATTGGTCTAACCATTTCTGATTTTTGTTGTCGGGTCTTGCCTATATACCCTGTGACGTGGTAAATTACCTATAGTATATTCTACTGGTGTTATGAGTGTTGTCTTTTGGAAGGGACTTAAACTAGAAGAAGCGGTTTCCATGAATTCTTTTAGACTCCGAGTTGTCTCGTCATCGCTTTCTTCTTGGGTTCTTCTTTTTGTCTGTACCCATAATTATCTGTTCTAAAGTTGCATTCTTTAAAGTGTTTTTCTACTGTAGAGATATCTATTTTTCCTAATTTACAACCTTTACATTTAAATAAAGTTGTTTTATTTTCTTGATGTAATTCTTTAGCCTTTGCTATCGATAAGTCTACTTCGTAGTCTTCTTCATTTATATTTTGAATATTCATGCCTTCCATATTGATGGTTGATTCATTATCTTCTAAATCTTCATCTATTTCTTTTTTATCTGTATATTTATAATCAGTGAATCTGATTGGTGTCTCTCCCTTAGTATTAGTGTATGTGAGGTGATCGTTTGGTCGTAATACTTTCTTTTTACAAAATTTTTCTAAATTTCATTCTCTACCTGCATATTCTTCTGAATTTATTTTTAAAAGATTCATTAATTTGATTCCTTTATTTCCCATTATACCTACTGCATCGTCTATCTTTATTTTAAACCTTGAACTGCTATTGGTGGCTAATTTTCCTATAAAGCCAACACAAACTAAAAGATTGTTTCCGCAGTTCATTTCTTCGTAACCTTTGGTCTGTTTGCCTATTTTTATGTAGTTTCCAAATTCTTTTGAATTTATCATAAAATCTGGACTACAGTAAAAAATTCCTCCATTATTACTCATGTCTACTTCTGTTAGGCCTATTATTGATCTTTTAGATCTTGACCATCTGCTATCATATAAAGTAATTAGTACTTTAGTACCCAAATTTTTTCTAGTTAAGCCTTTGAGCCCAATTACCACCAATCCCATGTGCATGAGATTCATTCGTCTTTTTTGTATTTCTTGCATAGATTCTTTACTAATTAAATTTATACTCTTACTATCGTTTTCTGATACACTTAACTGTTCTTCTCTATAATGTCTGTATAGATGTGTTGTTGACGAGAAGAAATCAGTATTATAAAGAACTTGTGGATTTAAGAGTTTTAATTTATTTTGTTTGAATATTTCTATGTCTCTATCTACATCTATAAGTTCATCCAACTGATGACTACTACTAGGTCGAGATGAATTATTCATTATTCTAGCTAACATATTATTACCTAATCTATCTTGAGAGAAACTGGTCCTTTGTCTTTCTTGGGAGTTTCTATTCCTGTTTGAAAAAATGTCCATGGTTTTTCTTTTCTTGTAAGTCTATCCTTTTGAGGTGTGATTT